>NC_136484.1:137465503-137625738 GCF_053919585.1 Euprymna scolopes
AATATAATATATATATATAATATATTTATATAATATAATATATATATATATATATATATAATATATTTATATAATATAATATATATATAATATATTTATATAATATATATATATATAATATATTTATATAATATAATACATATATAATATATTTATATAATATAATATATATATATAATATATTTATATAATATAATACATATATAATATATTTATATAATATAATATATTTATATAATATAATACATATATAATATATTTATATAATATATATATATATAATATATTTATATAATATAATATATATATATAATATATTTATATAATATATATTTATATAATATAATATATATATAATATATTTATATAATATAATATATATATAATATATTTATATAATATAATATATATATAATATATTTATATAATATAATATATATATAATATATTTATATAATATAATATATATATATAATATATTTATATAATATAATATATATATAATATATTTATATAATATAATATATATATAATATATTTATATAATATAATATATATATAATATATTTATATAATATAATATATATATAATATATTTATATAATATATATATAATATATTTATATAATATAATATATATATAATATATTTATATAATATAATATATATATAATATATTTATATAATATAATATATATATAATATATTTATATAATATAATATATATATAATATATTTATATAATATAATATATATATATAATATATTTATATAATATAATATATATATATAATATATTTATATAATATAATATATATATAATATATTTATATAATATAATATATATATAATATATTTATATAATATAATATATATATAATATATTTATATAATATAATATATATATAATATATTTATATAATATAATATATATATAATATATTTATATAATATAATATATATATATAATATATTTATATAATATAATATATATATATAATATATTTATATAATATAATATATATATATATAATATATTTATATAATATAATATATATATATAATATATTTATATAATATAATATATATATAATATATTTATATAATATATATATACAATATATATTTATATAATATATATATATACAATATATTTATATAATATAATATATAATATATTTATATAATATAATATATATAATATATTTATATAATATAATATATATATAATATATATATAATATAATATATATATAATATATATATAATATATATAACATAATATATATATAATATATTTATATAACATAATATATATATAATATATTTATATAATATAATATATATATATATATAATATAGTTATATACAATATATTTATATAATATAATATATATAATATATTTATATAATATATATATATACAATATATTTATATAATATATATATACAATATATTTATATAATATATATATACAATATATTTATATAATATAATATATATAATATATTTATATAATATAATATATATAATATATTTATATAATATAATATATATATAATATATTTATATAATATATTTATATAATATATTTATATAATATAATATATATATAATATATTTATATAATATATTTATATAATATAATAAATTTATAATATAATATATTTATAATATAATATATTTATATAATATATTTATATATAATATATTTATATAATATATTTATATATAATATATTTATATAATATATATATATAAAATATTTATATAATATATATATATAATATATTTATATATAAATATATTTATATAATATATATATAATATATTTATATATAAATATATTTATATAATATATATATATAATATATTTATATATAAATATATTTATATAATATATATATATAATATATATATATAATATATTTATATAATATATATATATAATATATTTATATATAAATATATTTATATAATATATATATATAATATATATATATAATATATTTATATATAAATATATTTATATAATATATATATATAATATATATATATAATATATTTATATATAAATATATTTATATAATATATACATATAATATAATATATATATAATATAAATATAAAAATATATATAATAAAATATATATAATATAATATATATAATATCTATAATATAAAGCTGTGTGTGTGTGTGTGTGTGTGTGTGTGTGTGTGTGTGTGTGTGTGTGTGTGTGTGTGTGTGTGTGTGTGTGTGTGTGTCTGGTCACGAATAAGCTCCTATATGGTTGGCTATTTTAAAAAACTGATTACATATAATGATAGAGGATGTATCGAGACACAGGAATGGGTATGTTTGATCTGGCAGAATGGTGGTTCATCAAAAATTGTGAGGTCTGCGTTCGCGCCTGGTCCACAAAGTATGGAAATAAAATATTTAAAAATTACAAAAAAACGTTTACAAGTGTTTTTGATATAGATGTACATAAGAATACTTTGATAGGTATGTTTAACTTAAATAGGGATAGTATAATAAAATTGTGGGGTCTGCGTTCGCGCCTGGCCTCTATACAATGGAAATAAGCAAAAACTTTAATAAAGACTTCATATCTATCTGCGTAAGTATACTTTGATAATTATGTTTCAGTTTGAAAAAATATGTTATAATAAAATTATGGAGTGTTCGTTTGCGCCTGACATGGTTTTTTTAATATAGATTCATAGAATATTGTGATAAGTGTTTCAGTGTGAACAGGTATGGTATAATAAATTATGGGGTTTATCTATTTTATTTTTACTTTCATCATATTTTACTTTGGTTTTGATACTCCCAAATACGAAGCATTCTCTTTACACCCCTTCCTTTTCATAACATATCATACTTTCATAAATCAGAGTCCATTTTCTGTAGGCTGTTTTTGAATCCAGTCAATATATATATATATATATATATATATATATATATATATATATTAGTGTTGGGATGATTAATCAGAATCGGAAATCAGAACAATCGGAACCTTTAGGTATTGGAACAATTTGTGCCTATTTTCCAATGCCAAAAACGATTCAGTTTAATTGTCTTTTTTATTTGAATTTTTTTAAGCAAAATCTTCCACTGCTGGTACTAATGATAACATAATATTTATTGATTTTAAACTGCCAGCAAAATTAAGATCTGTAGATCATTTCCCACAAGGGTTTTTTTTTTTTTACATTGGAGAAAATATTTGTACATTTAACATGTGTTTTTATGATATACAATCATCTCTATCATTTCTTGAAGAAGTCCCCCTGAAAATGGGGACGAAACATTGAAAATTTCCCAAAAATACTACAGGTTTTTCTTCATTTTTCTATGACATAATATCATACCTACTTTCAGACATATAAAAATATACTCATGACAAATAAGCTACATAGAAAACATTGTTTAATTCCCAAGAGAATATATAAATAACATGTGATTGTTATGAAATGACTACAATGAATTTTATGATTTTTCTCACTCTAAAAATACACAAAAGAAAAAAAACTTGTGAGAAAAGTAATATTAATAATAACAGAAATTAACTCCAGTGAAAGATTAAATCTTGACAGCATAGGGAGATTTTCTGCACACATTAAGAATTAAGTCCGCCTTTAAGACTCACATAACACACATTTCTCACATCATTTTGTTCCATACAACGTATGTCCTAAATGCTCACTGACCAGGTTTTACTTCCATACATCATCATATTGCATACACACGGTTGCATGCTTGATAGACTCTACTTTGGTCAACAGCAATTAAGAAAAAGAAATTACGTTGTCCAAGACAACAAACTATGTAGAAATAAAATACTATTCAAAAGCTTATTTTTGCATGATTGTCAGATTGTCATGTGGCAATATTTGGAATAGATTTTTCCCCATTTTGTCTGAGAACACAGATTTTTTTATCAGTTTTACTTCAGCTTTTGTAGGATAAACTTGTGCGTTTAAATAGGTTTTCAGCAAATATATGACAATTTTCCTGACGTTCATCAATGTTAAAGTATAATACAATGTCAGATGGGACACTCTGGATTATGTATGCCAACTGTATTCACCCTAAGCAGGTTGAACTGGCTTCCACCGAAGGAGGAAGTTTTATGGGAATATCAAGTTCACAAGTCCTCATTTGCATGTATATCCCAGTCATGGGAGATGACGACGAGGTTAGGTCTTAGAAGCGTCTGATATTTCCATATGGTCACCCATCTGCTACTAATCAGGCTCAACTTTGCTTAACTTCGGTGATCTAATGAGAACCAGTGTGCCAACATGATAATGTTGTATATACTGGATCGAGACAAAAATAAACAAAAATTTTAAAGCTAGAAATGACTTCCACTGGATATACAGTGTTAATATTGATGTTATTTGTTTCTTTTGACTTAGCCTTTTTGGTTAGGCAGAATGTGTAGTATCAGTTCTGATAATATACTTTAACTTTTCTATCCTTGTGGGGAGGCGAGTAAATATGAATTATATCATGCATGTGCTTGTTCAGAAGTATTAAGTACTAAAATATTTTTTGTTACAAATTGGTCACTACTTATCAAAGCTCAGAGTGGGGGGGCGGGGGGGCACTTAAGAATAACCTTTAAAGATATTATCAGTTGGACGGGGATTTCCACCACAAGAGAATTGGAAGCGGGGGGGGGGGGGGAAATGAACCGAAGACTACTTTTAAAAATTGATCATCAAAAAGGAAAGCTCTACAAGTATTTGTTTGTATCAGACTTGAAGACAACCATGTAGTCGATTAGGAAGCAGCCTCATAGTATTTTATTCTGAATGGGATGTTTTAGGGAAAGAAAAAAAACTTTGTTCATAGAAGTTCCATTTAGTTTATGGATATAGAGAAATGAAAGTTCTTTTCTGTGGTTGTGCTGTGCGAGTTCTAGTTGTAAATATTTTTTAGGGGGGGGGGCAGAGATTGGAGCTCAGTTAAGCATCTACCATAAACATAATGATACAGCATGTAGAGGCGAGCAACATCCCTTCCATGAGAAAGAGGCTGTAAGAATCATCCCTCACTAAATTGCAAAGTCAGTTTTGCATTCTGTCAAGGCAAGAGTGTTCCAAGCAGCACTTCCTCAGATATGACAGCAGTAGTGTATCTTAAGATGTACCTGGCTCTTATACAGCTAGAAGGTTTGCATCAAGAGTGAGGTACTTAATGTAATCCTATTGTAAAACAAAAATCAGATGTGAAATTGTATTCATTAAATTAAAGCAAAAATATTAATCTGTAAAGATTTTTTGTCTTTTTTTCAAGCAATTATTTATTCCACTCCTTAAAAAATAATTTAACCTTAAAAGAAAATTCTGAACTTTCATACCTTCAATTTTATGCATGAAATTTGCTATTGGACAAGTATGCCTTATTATTAAAGCAAAAAGATAGTTTTAAACAAGTCTTGTCTTCAGATTGTTTTTATACACAGGAGGCAAAAAGAAAGTCCACACTTGTAATTTTTTCAAAAACTGCAAATTTAAGCTAAATTTAATGTAACTGTTTAAACAAACTATACCTCATTTGATTGGCCTTTTATTGTTCTATAATTTTACCTGTTCATATTTGACTTTTAATTGAAATATTCTAGTGTTCACGTCAATCTAAAAAAATAACTTCAAATTGAGGAGGCAAAAAGAAAGTCCACACAATGGAAAATTGTTATTTAAATCTAACTTTAGGACATTAATGCAACACAAATACAACAGGAACACAATGAACTAGTTAATATTTAGTAGCATAGCACTTCTGCAATTTGACAGCTTACAATCTTTTGGGAATTGCTTGAATTAGACTGCAGCAATACTCCAGGGAAAGGGCATCTCACTTTTCTTTAATTTTTGTCCAAAGTTCTTCCAAATTTGAAATTTTATTATTACATAGCTGTTGCTTGGTGTAATGCCATACGTTTTCGATAGGATTGAGATCTGGAGATTGTGCAGGCCAATCCAAACATGGAATATCATGAACTTTCATCACCTTGCAGCGTTGAAACTGAGCACCTACGATTAAATTCTTCATCTTTCCTCTGACGGACGTACTGCCTACCATCACTGCCTAGCCTATTGAACTTGCTTTCATTGCTAAAAAGCACTTTTGACCAATATGAAGAGTCATGATCTTCATTGCATCTGATGGTGCTTTCTGTTCTTTACAGAAATCATTGGCTTGTGTCTTGCAACTTATCCCCGCAAATAAATTCCTTTAATCTGTTCTTGACAGTAGAAAGAGACCACTTTTTAACAAGATTACACTGTTGTTGGATTTGGAGAGCCGTTTCAAATCCGTTTCTTAGGCTGCAGATCTTGATAGCATTGCCTTCCCTGTTAGAAGTAACTCTGCCAATGTTTTGGTGCTTTTGCACAGTCTTTTGTACCGTTTTCTCATCACATTTCAATCTGCAGCTGATTTCTCGATTGGATAAACCAAAAAGGTGGAGGAGATTAATGAGCTCCTGACGATCACTAAGAGAAAGTCATGGCATACAGACTAAATGTTATGTTGTATAACCTGGAACAACAACAATTACGATTAGAGATGCTTTGTTGCCTGTTGGTGGATATTTTAAACTGATTTAGGGGCAATAATTTAAGCTGGTTTTAAGCGAATTTGTTGCTGTGGACTTTCTTTTTGCCTCCTCAATTTGAAGTTATTTTTTGGAAAATAAAAAAGCACTTCCTTTCATTAACCTAAAAATAATAAAATACATCCTTTTCTGTAAAAAAGAATATAATCACACATTGAATTAAATAAATTGTTTAAAAAGATGGCACTAAATAAAAATAATATTGAATGAAAAAAAATTTTTTAATCCTAGAAACCAAAAACTGGCCCAAATTTATTGGAGAAAAAATGTTTTGAAAAATAATTGAATAATTTCTGCTGAAATGGTTATTCAATGCGAACATGATTCACAATTAAAAAAAAATAATTGGATTAAAAATATTGTGCACAAAAATAACATAACATTGGTAAGAGAAGATGATACAAAATGGATAATAACTGAAATGAAATTGATCCAGTCAAGAAAGTTCAAAAACACTACTAATTTTACCTTATTTGATTTTTTTTTCATATCCTGAAAGAATAATTGATATACAGTACTGGCAAAAAGAAAGTCTGCACTTGTAATTTTTTAACTCAGTCAAAGCAGAATAGGATTCTTCGAGCAGCTCCTGCCCAGATGTAGCAACAGTATTCAATCCTAGGATGTACTTAGCTCTCATACAGGTAGAGAATTGCTTCAGCAGTAAGATATCAGCTGGAGCGGTAGAATGATCCAACTATTTTTCCAGCAATCTTCGCCATGGATTTGATGTACATGTGCTTTATTTCAGATAAGAAGTGATGGTCAGACCAAGAAGTTTGTCTAAACATGGGCCATCCTCAAGGTGAGAGCCATTCATTTCAATCGGGGCCAGATGTGGGTCAGAGCATTCATGATGGAAAGATAGAAGCTTGGTTTTAGATGGATTAAAATTAACAAGCCACCTTTTTCTCCATTGCACCACATGCTCAAGATCAGAGAAAAGAGAATCAGAGAGATTTTGGCCATTTCTTGTCTTAGAAGTCTTGCCATAGATGGTAGTTTCATCTGCATAAATGTCTACGAATTATCTAAAAATGTAATTTGGGAGATCATCGATGAAGATCAAGAAGAGAGTTGGGTCCAGGATGGAACTCTGAGGGACACTGACATTAATACTGTGAGCTTCTGATTTCTGCCCATCAACCACTACTCTTATAAATCTATCAGAGAGGAATGATTTAATAATTGAGAATACATATCCAGCTATTCCGTAGCTAGAGACCTTGTATAGCAGGTCTTTATGCCACACCCTAAGAGCAAGTACCCTAGAAATGAAACTGGTATCGAGAGATTCACTAATCTTGTGAGATATTACTATTATTATTATTTTACATTTTTTTTTTTTTTTTAATTTTCTTCCTTTGAAGATTGTAACACTGGGTATGAGGCAGCCAAACCAGCTGCCAATATTGGCCTGCTTTTTATCGAAACCAACCGAGAGTTCTTTTTAGTATCCTCGTTGTTCCCTTAAGTGCAATTGTCTGGATCACTTTTGCACTTGGTTCAGCTATAGATCTACATGTGACTCAGGAGGTTGTTTCTGATGAGGTGGTTGATCACTTCTGTTTAACACAGATCCCAGTAGTTTACTCATGATGCACAGGAGACTGTACTGAGAGGGAGATGAGACGAACACCTGAATTTTTAAATACAGAGAAGACTGAAGAGGTTTTCCAGGGTGTTGAGAAGCATTTCTCCTTAAAACAACATTTAAACAACTTTGTAAGTATGGGGGCTAGTTCTGCTTGGAGCTTTTTGAGTACTATAATAGGAATGCGATCAGAGCCAGTTGCTTTACTGGGATTGAGATTTTCAATAAGCTTGGCAATATCACACACACTTATTTGTATGTCATATAGAGTGTCTTCAGACACAGGAGGAAATGAGGGGGGGGGGAGTAGGCATCCCTGATCGCACAGGGTAGAATTTTCTGCAAAGTTCTTGGCAAAGAGTTTGGCTTTGTCTGATGCTAACGAGATTACTTCAAGTTTGTTGATGATGGTTGGGAGAGGGGAAATGTTTCAGTTCTGAACCCTCTGTGTTATTCACCAAAACTCATGAGAACCAAGCTGCTGCTTAGGTACTTTAGACTTGACAGACTGAGCATACAACTCTCTCGCATTCTTTATTACTTTTTTACAGTGGTTGCTGGCAATCCTAAAGGCGGCTTTAGCCTCAGTACATCTCTTTTGCTGAAAGCAGTGGAAATAGTAGTTTCTGTGTGCAATGGTAGTGGCACATTTTGGGATGAACCAGGGCTGGCTGTTGGGTTTTTTGCTGAAATTTGGAGGGAAGGGTATGAAGCAATCTATACCAACAATTAACCATTCAATCAGGTTTGATACTATAGAGGACATGTTCATTTTAAACATGGAATGTCTGATATAAATGTACGGAAACTACCCCAATCAGACCGAGTATCGATATACTCTATGATGGAGAGGTACATCTGAGGACTTATTACATTTTGCCTGAAACAATCGTTTGGACAAGCAGTTGGAATATCCTAGTGAGAACAGAATGGATGGTGACCATAGCTCTGGGCAAGTTGCAAAAAAAAAAAGTCTAATAGACTTGCATTATGGCCGTCAGTGTCGGGCACATAGGTGGGTTCATGAATAATCTCAGTTAGGGTCATAAGGGATGGAGAAATTATGACAGTACTTCCCCTCATCATTTGCTTTGTTTGAGTGGTCTAGCCATTCAACATTATGAACATTGAAGTCACCACAGACATGAACTTGTCATAATTTAGTGTTTTAATTTTCACTATTTCCCTAGGGGTGAACCCATATTGGTCTGAATGTTTCTGAAGAAAAGAACTTGTTTACATTGGACTTAAAGACAACCATATTGTGGTCAGCTGGAAAACAGGCAAATGGAAGAGAGTTCCACAGGCGTGCAATTCTAAGAAAGAAGCTTTGTTCATGGAATCTACATTTAGGCACAGATAAAGAGTGGGGGAAATTATTGATAGTGGTTTCAGCTAGACAAGTGTTTTTCGTGAAAGTCAGGACAGGGGGGATCATAGGTTGAAGCTCAGACGAGCATTTGTCATGAAAATAACAATAGAGTAAGAGGTTGGATGGAAGAGAAAAGAGCATCCCTTACTAGGCTACAAAGTCTATTTTGAACTGTCAAGGCAGGATAGGTGCTTCTAGCAGCTCCTGCCCAGATGTGGTAACAGTATTCAATCCTAGGACGTACTTAGCTCTTATACAAGTAGAGAATTGCATCAGCAATGAGATATCTACCAGAGCGGTAGAATTATCCCACCATTTCTCCAGTGACCTTGGCCATTGACTTGATGTACGTATTCCATATCAAATCAGGAGTAAAGGTCAGAACCAGAAGCTTGTCAAAACATGGAGCCTCCAAGATGAGCCATTCATTTCAATTGATGCCAGATGGAGAGCAAAGTGTTGATGTTAAGATAGAAGCTTGGTTTTAGCTGCATTAAAATTAACAAGCCACCTTTTTCTCCATTGCATCACATGCTCAAGATCAGAGGAGAGAGAATCAGAGAGAACTTTGTCATTTATGGGCTTGAAGTGTTGCTATAGATGGTAGTTTTGTCAGCATAAATGTCTACAAATGATCTTAGGATGTGATTTGGGAGATCATTGATGCAGATCAGGAAGAGAGTTGGACCCAGGATGGACCCGTAAGGTACTCCAGCATTAATACTGTGAGCTTCTGATTTCTCCCCATCAATTAATACTCTTATAAACCTATCAGAGAGAAATGATTTAATAATTTGTATATGGAAAGCATTTGCTCTCTGAATGTATGCACTTTGGCCAAGCTTTCGCCTCGTCTCATATTTGAGTACCACCAAAAATAATATCAAATTGAACACCAAGCACATTAATTTACCCTTGAAGAAGAAACTAGTGAACAATCATAGCTCATACTTGCCCTTATGGCTTTCACAAAAAAAAAAAAAAAATTAACATTACCCTGCAATCACATATACTGAAATGTTTTAATCTGTTTTGAGTTTGACCTTTAAAAAAAATAAAAAATTAAAAAAATATGTTCTTATCAAAAGGTATTTTTGACAAAGGGTATCTCTAGCTAAATCCATTCAAATTTGCATAAAGCAAAAATATTAGCATTTAGATAAAAATAAAATGAAAAAGAATAAAAACATCTTTCTTCTTTTGATCTTGTTTTATTTTAAGACAATAATATCATAGTAATAGAAGATAAAAAAAAATAACTGAAACAAAATTGTCCAAAAAGTAGCATTTTGTTTTGATTTTTGATTAGTTAATTTCTATTTCAATCAATTATAATTATTTAGAGTGAAATGGTGTTCAACACTATTCCCAAACAACTTATTTTTACTTAAACTACATCTTAGTTAAAAAAAAAAAAAAAAGATTAATATTAAAAATAGTAAGTTATAGCAAGTTTCATCATAAACATGAAATGCTGAAATGAAAACATCAAAAAATATAGTCGCCATCTTTATAAGCAAAGTTGAGAAAGAAGCTAGCTAATAAATGATAACTCAAGTTCATAATAGTTTAGTTAAAGAATAGGGATATGAATTAGATTAATCATTCTTTTTTACTTAGTCTTTGGACAGAAAAGTTTAGGTAGAGTTTTCATTTGTGTTTCATATGATAGAACTTGTTATAATTTAGTGTTTTTACTTTAATTTTGCTACTTCATATCGGTCGAGATGTTTCTGAATGTGATTTACTAAAAAAAAAAAAAAAAAATGGCAGAGCAGTCATCAAACAGGCAATTACTACTAACATTAAAGGAAATAACTTCTCCATCTTTTCCTTGATTTAAGGTTTGGGTTAACTACCCCTCCTCATCTCGTCTCTGCATTAAGAATGGTTTTAATAATGTCTTCAGAATATTTAAGAGAATAAACTTTTATTTCTATTTTTTTTTTTTTAGAAAATTTTTTTTTAATTTATTTTTTTGAGTGGCTAAAAAAGTTTAAAACTCTAATCTAACCAAAAGGGTGCATTTATTCTTGCATTTGTTGCAATTTTGTGTGTTTGTTTTGTTTTCTTTTTTTGTAATGGTTTTTTTTTTTTCCGTTTTCAATTCGTAAACTGCTTCAGCCATTTCCGTTTTGTTCTGCAAATGGTAATTCAAAACATTTAGGCCAATATGGATCCCCCTCCTATAAAAATGCTTTAGTTATGTACTAAAACATGATTTAAGGAAAAATAAGTTATTTAGGAGTAATACCTAAATCATACTGAAATTTTTCGTTGCAAATAAATTAGACGATCAAAAGAGAAATTAACTGTTATTGGTTCCTTTTTTACTTTAGAATGATAAAGTAAGGAAGATAACTCTGTTATTGTAACGAAATTGGAAAATTGAAGTATTGAATTTCAAGTGAAACAATGGTATCTAATTTAAGAAATTTCTTTCTCACACCCAATTTCCTCCCTGCAGATAGCAAATGAAATACCACAAACGAAGCCATAAACTCAAATTTTATTCACAATGTATCAGAAATGAAAGTTCTTTGGTCATGCTAAGTCCTTGGCAAAAACAGTGGCTGAATTTGCTATCCATAAGCATGGAGCCTTTAGTTTGATTCCTCTGTGAGAATGTTAGTTCAGGTTTCCTTTTAAAAGGATCCATGTTGTACATGGTGAACACTGTGAATGTTGGCACCCAACACGGCATATTTTGGGACCTCGTGATCTCTGGAAGAAATAGGAATAAATTCCTATAATCATATATATCATGCCAAACACAGAATATCCTCATTGGATAGAATAAGTTCAGCAATTATGTTGTCTCTGTATTTAGAGAAATGTCCCTCGTTCACCCACCGTTTGGTGTCCAAGAAGGTAAAATCCTGGCACTCTAGACAGAGCCCCGCTGTTGTGAGTCTGTTTTTTCCGTGTTCATTCTCAGACTGAAAAAATAATACATGAATACAAATTGGCGCCAAGACAAGATTTGGCGCATTCAAATTAAACCAATGACAGACTGACTGGCTTACAAAGCATGTAGGCGGCAAAAAACAATATGGCGGTTGTATGTGGAAAATTTATCACACTAATAAATTGTCATGTCGCAGTAATGAAATGAATAAATTATTATTGAAAACAGTTTTTGCAGACAATTAGTGAAAATTGAGTTTTGCAAAAAAGAAAAAAAAAGAAAAAAATATAAGAAAAAGAAAAAGAAAAGAAAAAAATATAAGAAAAAGAAAAAGAAAAGAAAAAAGAAAAAGAAAAAGAAAAGAAAAAAATATAAGAAAAAGAAAAAAGAAAAGAAAAGAAAAAAATGAAGAAAAAAAAGAAAAGAAAAAAATGAAGAAAAAAAAGAAAAGAAAAAAATGAAGAAAAAAAAGAAAAGAAAAAAATGAAGAAAAAAAGAAAAGAAAAAAGAAAAAGAAAAAAAGAAAAGAAAAAAGAAAAGAAAAAAGAAAAGAAAAAAGAAAAGAAAAAAGAAAAGAAAAAAAGAAAAGAAAAAAAAGAAAAAAAAAGAAAAGAAAAAAAAGAAAAGAAAAAAAGAAAAGAAAAAAAAGAAAAGAAAAAAAGAAAAGAAAAGAAAAAGAAAGATAGAAAAAGAAAGAAAAAAAGAAAAAGAAAAAAGAAACCGGGGTATTCTAATTATAACAAAGGAGAGGTAAATATTTTCTGAAAACTGAAAATCCTTGGCCAATTTAGCAAAATTTAATTATGATAATGGTCTTCAGAAAATGTTTTTATTAATAATTAATCTCCCACCTTATCGCGTTTCGTAATTTTTTGATATTTTCATTACTGCGACATGACAATTCAGTAGATACCACTGGTTTCACTTGAAATTCAATATTTCGTTTTTTTAATTTCATTACAATAACGAAGAACAAAAATTTAAATAAGTTACATCTCTTACTTTGACACCTCAAAGTAAAATTGGTCCTTTTATTTGTATAAAAGAAAACATAAAACAGACTAAAAGAGGCAAATTAAGTAATTTTGTAAATAAATTTCTTACCATAACATATCCATAAATAATATAGAAGAAGAAGACGGACGCACAGCAAAGCAAAAACTGCGCGCTTCTTGGTAGATATGTCAAGTCAAAGCAGAGTATCCTCACTGGGGATGCATCACCTTTGATATCGTCGGTTGCCCCCATGCAAGCATCGGTGGCACCCAACAGAGAGGATTTCCCGGTCAAGTTAGAGCCATGTTGGCACATGTCCACGGTGATGGAATCGTCTTTGGATTTGTAGGACGATCCATGGGGGAGGTGGGGATGGTAATGTGGGGAGGCGGATGACAAAGGCAACAGATCCGACCGGTGGTGACCAGTGTGCAACGACGTGTCCATCTTGCTGCCAGCAACAATATTGTTGCTATGAAGTTGTGGATCGATTGCAGAGCTGCTATATTCTCGGTGTCGGGACATATTGAAGAGGGGGGAGGGGGGATATCCTATCTACGTGTTGGAGGAATTTAATTAGCCGGCCTCACCTGCATAGTAATAGAACAGCCGGCGGATAAGGTGAGAAGAACGAGCTGGAAAGAAAGCAGAGAAAAAAAAAACGCTTTAATAAGAAAAACAGTAGTTCTTATCGGAAACATGAACTAACGGTAATATTTTTCTGTTTAAATAGAGACCATTGAATTTGTAGGGTTTTTTTTTTTTCATTCGTATATTGAAGTGGTTAGCTCCCGAGGAGCCCCTCCCTCAAACAAAAAATTCAAACACACCGTGAAAGAAATTATCAAAAACCGAATTAATATTTGCTAAATAATCCAGAAATATCAGAAAAATAATATTTACGTGGAAGACTAATTTATCCTGTCACCGCTGCGAAAAAGCAACAGAAAACTAGTTGCAAAATGTGGCAGCTTCTTTGGGAGCGAACCGAACCGCTTCAATATACTTGTTGAGACTAATTCAAATGTAACAATCGCGGTGGACAGATACTTTTTGCTTGTTTTTCTTGCATCCAAAATATTTTTATGTACATAAAACAAAACTTTGAACATTCTTTTTACACAACTTTAACGGAATTTAATGAATTACAAAAAGTACTTGGTGATGGTGGGTGCACTTATTGAACCGTGCTAAAATAAGTTATTTAGAAAGCCGTTCTTAACATGGGGAGAGGGTGTTTTGTAATTCTATACTTTCAACTAATAATTTAATAATAAAAAACGATATCGTAAAACTTTAAACTTGAAAATACAATTTAAATATAGCGCGGTTCAATAAGTGCACAAGCTAAGCAGTGCTTACACACAAAAAATATAATAAAGAGGTCAAATTGTATTTGAATTATTCGGTCGACGTAAATCTTCGATCTTCTTCGAGTAGAATATTTTTGGGAATCTGGACGCAAATTTCGTTACACACGGCGACGTTGGGAATAATCCCGAAACCTAAAACATGAGTTGATAAAAATTATCGAAAAAAAAAAAATCTGTTCGCGACGGGTTTGGCATACAAATTTTTATAGACGCTAAAAAGTAAATTAGTAATGGTAGTGTTTGTAAGGAATGTTCAGAGGAATCCAATTCTTATGTACGTCTTTCAAGTATTGACAGAATCCCGACCGAAGTAGTTTACAACAGTTAAAGCCATTAATCATGATACATTAATTTGAAAGTCACTTTTTTTTTTTTTTTATAAAGAGCAGCTAAATATTTGGTGCTTCTGCACTTTATTGCCGAAATTAGAGACGCCATTTTATTTCACGCACCTGCTATCCAACTCCAGGGGAGAAATCATATTATAAACTGTGCGAAGCAAAGCATGAAATAAATAACAAAAACCTTAAACTGGCGACGATTGCTTCTGGAAAGGGAAAGAATAAATTTACCTAAACTAACATTTATTATATTGACCTTTCAAAGTTGCTTTAATTCCAAAAAAATGTATAAAATTATTTATTTGTTCGACCCCCCCCCAAAAAAAAATAAACAAAAAAAAACGGTAAATGTTTACTTAACTACAACAGAACACCAACCAATAAATTTTTTTTTCTATAGGTTTTCAAACCCGTCGCAAATTTACCGCTTGCATGGTATTAACCCCTGAACCCTCGCACTATTTTGTGCCAACTCTCCGCCATCGTTTATGGATGCGTTCGCGGTAAATTGAAGCAGAAGCACTTCTTAAATGTTGTACAAGTTTTATAATTGAATAACCCCCCTAAAAAAAAACGAAAAATAAAAATGCTTTTGTAAATCGCTCGTTAAAACTAAAAATTTTTTTAGATCAATTAAAAAGCATCAAAAACTATGTAACACAGAAAAATTAACCACATTTTGTTGTTTTTGAAAACTTATTTCAAATATCTGCTTAAAAATTCTTCCGCGAGGTGACAAGTCATTTTACTACGCGCGTCCATATCATGCAAGAATAGCATAGACCATGACACGACACGGTGAGTTGGCACAATAGTGCGAGGGTTCAGGGGCTAATACCATGTAAACGGTAAATTTGCGACGGGTTTGAATATCAGATTCGTTGTCAGCGACCCCGAAAACCTATCCAAAAAACAAATTTTATTGGTCGGTGTTCTGTTGTAGTTAAACATTTACCAAAAAAAACTATTTTATAAAAATCCAATGTTTTCATTGGTACCCGGAAAACTCGTCTCCGGAAAACTTGTCCCCTTTCGCTAGGTAGGAAAACTGGTCCCTTAAATAACACAAAAGTAAACTCTGTGACACAACAGAAAATAAGCTTTTGATTTATAGCTTTAGCAGTATTTGGCGAGTTCCGAGAGATAAAATCGCTGTTGAGGTCAATGTGTTCAATGTGTATTTGACTTTTTTGGGGGGGGGCCGCAGACTTACGATTGCGCGCATGCGTACTTAAGCAAAAAAAAAAAATTTTTGCTTGGGTCCACACTCAGTAAAAAGTGCCCTCCGCTATCGTTTATCAAGAATCTTTTTAATTTCATTTTTTGTTGGTTGTTTTTCTGAGGGAGATATAGTTTTTACCCCCCCCCCCACTCTCTCTCTAAATTATATTTTAAAAAATATTAAAATTTATTTTCTTTTTAAAACCAAATATTCCTCAGTAATTTCTTTAATTTTCTATTTTTTAGCGATTATCAAGACCCCTAAGATGTGATATACCGGACATTATTTCTCGTTCTCTCGTAACACTCGACATGTTTTTTGCTTGTTTTCTGTTGGTTTTTTTTTTCTTTACCAAATAAACGATTCCAAATAAATTAAACAACATAGTCGGCGAGGTAAAAAAAAAAATCGATTTTACCCTTTTATAAACAACAGTAAATAAGTAAATTCTTTTTATATTAATATAAAAAAAAATGCCGTCTCGTTTATGAACATAATAAACGCTTTAAAATAAGTGAAACCACTAAGAACTTAACCAGTTAGGTAGAAAACGGACACTTAGAAAATCGATTTTATTTTAAAAAAAACAAAAACATTAAACAAGTAAAAAAATTTTTTTTTTTTTTTTTTTTTTTTTTTTTTTAATATTATGGGGGCTAGTCTATTTAAAAAAAAAAAAACAATATCTCCTTCAAGAACGATCATAAAATGTGTTTTCAATCGATATTTATTCAATAAGGGACCAGTTTTCCTACCTAGCGAAAGGGGTCGAGTTTTCCGGCGTCGAGTTTTCCCGGGACGAGTTTTCCTAAATTCGTTCGTGGAAGGCGAAATTGACTTTTTAACGATTCCTCAAAAAATTATCGTAACATTAAATTTATTGCTCCAAATTTATTCTAAAAAAAGTATTATTTCTACAGAATTTGAACCGAACACTTTAAAACTCTAACCCAACTCTTACCTAAGTTAATGTTAGCATGGATTTTTGTTTTTTTCGCTCAATATTACTCTACACGACGAAATGTGGCTTTTTTTCTTCTTCTTTTTAATCCTACTGGATGCTAACTATTTACCCGCGATTTTAGACACTCCAACCGAGGGATCTTTTGTACAATTCTAACCGCCCCTTCAAGTGTAATTGTTTATCTTATATTTGGTTGTTTTGGGGGGTTTTTGGGGGGTTTTTTTTCTTACAGTTGTTGAACTTGTTGAAAGGAGTTAAACAATGTGCTCGATTTTGTTTTATATAGAACAGTGAATATATTGCCTGGGTGAAAACGATTTTTAATAGTCGAGTAAAACTTGCGCACTCGCACTGTCTCCGTCTTGTTTTTGTTTGTAATGCCATCGGGACTTAAGGTTAGTTTTAATAAAACACATTGTTTTTGACTTTTTAAAAAATTTATCCCTGGCCCTAATTTTTTTTCCTTTTTTTTTTTTTTTTTTT
The DNA here is from genome assembly GCF_053919585.1 of Euprymna scolopes. Taxonomy (NCBI): domain Eukaryota; kingdom Metazoa; phylum Mollusca; class Cephalopoda; order Sepiida; family Sepiolidae; genus Euprymna; species Euprymna scolopes. Next base: position 137,483,393 of record NC_136484.1, read on the forward strand.
TTTTTTTACCTTAACAAACACCTTTTAAAATAACGACTTCAAGTTTTCGGGTATGCTAAAAACGAATATTGCATTTAAATTTAGCGCAAACAAGTAGTTTTCCGGATATTTGTACTCCTTGGGCGTTGCGTTCCATGGCGACCAGCATAAAAAACAAGCGTCGCTCGCTCCCTTCCTCACGCAAAGCACACGTAACATTTTATTTACTGACGTTGTCGTAGTAACTAAACGATTATTTGTCACATTATTTATTCATTTTGAAAAAGTTTTACTCTTTATGAATATTAAAAAAAAAAGTTACTAAACATTTATTAACTGTCTCACTTTTACAGTTTTTTTTTTATTTCTTTTTAAATGACTTTTTATCGACTTTTTTTTTAATAGCATTTGCGGATGATGGGTATAAAATAAAAATAACTAAACCATTTACTGATAATTTCTCACTTTTACAAATATTTTTAACAAATAAATGTAATCAAAGTTAAGATACTGAGAAATTGTCAGTAAATAGTTGTTTTTTTTTCGTTTTTTTACCCATCCGCAAATGCTATTTAAAAAAAAAAAGTCGATAAAAAGTCGTCATTCAGAAAGAAATTTAAAAACAAATGTCTGTAAAAGTGAGACATTATTAATCTTTAACTTTTTTTCTTTTAATATTCATAAAGAGTAAAACTTTTTTCAAGATAATGTGACAAATAATCTTTCAGTTACTACAACGTCAGTAAATAAAAATGTTACTTGCGTCAGGAAGGGAGCGACGCTTGTTTTTTTTTTTTTATGCTGGTCGCCATGAACTCAACGCCCAAGGAGTACCCGGATATTAAGCAATATAATTCCTTGTTATCACTGGTAAGTGGTACCCATTTTGTACGCGCAAGCGTGCATATTTTTGACGCGCTCGGGAATGTTAATTATACAATAAATTTTTATGGATCGCTAAAAGTCAATTTTGCCTAACTTTGAAGTGGAGTGAGTGGCCAGTTAAATTATTTTCTATTTATTTACTATTAATCGATTATTTATTGAAAAAAAAAATAAAGGAAATCTAAAACGAATTTAGTAGTAGTAAACATGATTACTTTTTGAATTATTTTTCTCTCTTCCCTTCCCTCCGCTCCTCCTCCCCAGTAAGAGGTCTCCCCGTCTCCACTTATTTTCTAGACATTTTTATTTATTTACAGTTCTTGTTCAACATCTAATAAATACAAAGAAGTTAAATAAGCAAATTGTTCGTTTTCATTGTTTTGTTTTCTACTGTTTGCACCAGTGAGTGCACCGTCGGTGCACTCACTGGTGCAATGTGCATTCATTTAATTACTATTGCATCACAACTTATAAAGGCTAAAAGCCACTCGAGGGTAATTGGAATGGATTGTGAGTTGAATGATATTGAGAGGATTGAAAATAATGAATGAACCAACTGAACAAAATTTGATTACGTACGAAGGCGGTTTATAACCAGTCGCCCTTATAAAAAATAATTTGGAACTATTTTGATCGTACAATGCATAAACAGCAAAGCTTTCATAAACAAGTTCCGTACTTTTCTTCGTCAGCTGATCCGATCCGATTTTTTTTTAAAATTTAATATATATGAATGTCTTTTTTTTTCTTTTTCTTTTTTTAATATATATGAATGTCCTGAAAAAGTCCTAATTTAATGTTTACCAGTTTTAAAAATATGCAAACGAACTTGGCTGTTTTATATAAAAAAAAAATAAATAAACTGGTAAACATTTCCCAAGATATTCATACATATCAGACCAGCTGACGAAAAATGTCAACAAAGAACAGAACATGATTGTAACTTTTTTTTTTGGCTGCTTTTCATACAATGCAAAATACGTGATGAAGATATTCAAAGATTTAAGAGAACACTGGAACTTCTACTTGAATGATTCAGTAAACATAACTGATTGATAAATTCAAGTGTTATAGTGCACTAGTGCAGTTGCAGTAGTGCAGTGCACTCACAAAATGGTTGCCAACTTTACTCGACTAATTTTGATTTTCCAAGCGATAACAGCCACCGTATTAATTTGTTTGCTTTTTGCGGATTTAAACACCGTTTGACTTTATTTGTTTTTTTTTTTAAAACTTACTCTAATACGCTCTTCTTTCTGCAACGAAAGATCGGTTGGCAATGTTTAATAAACACTGATTTTATTGTTTGCTAATTAGTTGATTAATCTTTACAAAATAAAATATTTTTTTAAATCCGCAAAAAATATGAACGTTGAATTAATGTGCTTTTGTCGCACTTGCAAGATCAGACAAACTAGTCGATAAAATCGGCAGTCATTTAAGGAGCCAATCGCTTCAATATAGCTACTTACAATAACTAACTGTCAAAGAAATATATTTTTTTTAAAATTCATATATTACTTTAAATAAGTGTTCTTTATAACTTACCACCCAAATCTAAGATGTTTAAAATTTAACATTAAAATAAAACATTCCCATTGATTTTTAAATTAACGAGTTTTTTTTTTTTGTTTTTTTGTTTTTTATTGTAAGCATTATGGAAGTTAAAAACAAAACAAAACATCGTTACTTTTTTGTATTTAAAACATTAAAGTGCAAAAGTTATACTTACCAAAAAAAAAAAAATGAAAGCAAACAGGTTTTTCTAGTTAAAAAAATAGGGTAAATAGTCTTGTTATTTATTTACTTATGAAAAAAAAAAAAGCTACCGAATTAATTTTTAATTTATTTTAACCAAAAGTTACCCAATAATGTCTATCTTTTTACCATCGATTTAGAAATAAACAATTTATCGTTAGCTATTTGTTGAATGGTTTGAAAAAAAAAAAAGTTTTACTATTGGAGGAATGAAAAACTTTTTAAAAATATTTTATTTAACTTTAATTAAATCTATGTAATATCAATTGTTTTTATAAAAGTCAACATTGCCATGATTGGTTTTCTTACTCACGTTATAAGATTTTGGTAAATAAATCGATCTTTAAATGAAATGCTTTAAAAGTCAAAACCGCAAAGAGAATCATGTCGTCGGCAACAAATGGCAAACGCGTGTTTTGTTTTCATTTCTATACGCTCAACCCTTTTCTTTTTCTACGTGTCATGGCTGGAAAAGGATTACCAATTAATAATACTGTATTATATATATACATAAAGACTAGATCCATAAATAAAGAGGAAAAACTATAAAAATAAGTCGAAACCAACAACACTGTTGGTGAATTTCTTCGCTGATTGTCATTTTTGTTTTTGTTTTTTTTTCTTTTCACTTCTTTTGACGACGCAACCGGAACTGGATGTGCTATTACGTCATAACATGGCGCATGCCGCCGTCGCTTTTCGATTTCAACCTTTACACTTGTTCCTTATTTACTTGTCTCTCCACAAAGTTAGATTTTAATGTGAGGAAAATCCTGCTCCTCAAAGTGGAGCACTCTTGCATTGGGACAAAAAAAATTTAATTACCTCTATCTAGAAAGATTTTTTTGTCACTAACCGAGGATAAAACAGATATTACACTTTGAAAAATTTATTCATTTCAAAAAGTTTTTTTTACATTAATCAAGACAAATTAGGCACAAGGCCATTCAAGTGAGGGGGAATGTATGGTGATCCTTCTCACTGTACTTTATAAATGTCTTCAATCACTATAATACCACATTCACATCAGGGTCGTAATACTTGTGAGATATTTCTTCTCACCTGTTTCTGCTCCAAGACAGTGGCAAAAAATTAATTACAACAAAACATACCTCTAAAATTCGACATAAATTTTATTTGTTCTTTGTTGCACAAAAAGGAAATGCATATTGTTTCTGAATAAAACTGGTAACACCTCGAAAGGTAATAGTCCTTTTATCTTCAGCAGGAACTTGAAGTTGCGTTCAGCACTGAAGATCGGATTAATTACAGCTGTTTGAAGGGGTTGATATGATACCTTCTCAGGAAAGATTTGATTCTCGACTAAAGTCGACAGCACAGAAGTTCGTAAGGAATGTTCAATTGAAAGAAGTCATTGACAGGTCAATAATTATTTATTTTTTTTTTACATGGGTCACCACTTATCAAGGCCCGAAGGCCACTCAGGGATAAGGGTTATTGCGTGTACAGTAATCAATGAGATAGTATTGTAGTAACCATTAGTATTAGGGGTTGTGATAGTGTCTTACTTAAGGGGCCGGTTTGTCAGGAGTTTGTTTATGTTGGACTTGAAGACGTCCAAGTTGTAGTCAGGTGGGAAACAGGCAAGCGGCAGAGTCCCACTGGCGTGCAGTTCTAAGAAAGCTTTGCTCATGGAATCTACGTTTGGATTTAGGCACAGATAAAGAGTGCGTAAAATTATTGACAGTAGTTTCGGTCAGACGGGTGTTTCTCGTGAAAAATTGGCTGGGGGGGGGGATTGGAGCTCAGACGAGCACCTGCCATGGAAATAACAATAAAACAAAGACAGGCTCGCAACGTCTCTCCTGTGGGAGAGAGGCTGCAGGGAAGAGAAAAGGGCATCCCCCACTAAACCACAAAGTCTATTTTGTACTCTGTCAAGACAGGATAGGCTGTTTTAGCAGCTCCTGCCCAGATGTGGCAGCAGTACTCCATCCTTGGACGTACTTGGCTTTTATACAGATAAAGAATTGCATCAGTAGTGAGATATCTTCTGGAGCGATAGAAGGATCCCACCATTTTCCCGGCGTCCCTGGCAACAGATTCGATGTACCTGTTCCATTTCAGATCAGGAGTAAAGGTCAAACCCAGATCTTAAAAATAACTTGGTCTAATCATTTAGGCTTTGAAATAGTCTCAAGGAGATGAAGGGTGGAGGCACCCAACTGCCTCGTATCCAGAGAGTTGAGTTCCATGCTTTTTCAGCTGCTTATCTGGAACTGCCTGAAAAAAGAAAAGGTATTCAAAAGCCCGCCAATCCCATCACTCGGCGGTTAAAATCTCAACCAATCTGATTGGTTTAAACAAAAAAAAGGGGGTGGTTAATAAGCCATGAGGGGCCAGCTTATAATTGTAGAATTTCTCATATACTAAAGAGTTGCAAATCTTTTTTAAATAAATATGCGTGTAAAAACAATCTAGAATTTTTTTTTGATAGATGACATAAGATTGTTCATCAGATGAGGATGCTTGAGATCCATACAAGCTATCACTTCGTTGACATACCCCCCTCCCCTAGTACTACCACAGTTTATTACCTTTTGAAGAAAGCATGTTCCAGCGTTTCTTCTGCTTGAGTTCCGCAACAGACACCCAGGCAAATCCACTAATCTGGAATGGTGTAGTATGGTATTGGGAGGTAACACGTTCTGGATCAATCGCCAGGTCAAGGAAAACTCGGTTGTTGAAATGACTAACCTAGTGCCCAACTCCACTAAGAGCAGATCTCCTCTTCCAACAACCCCAATCGCTCGACAAGTACGTCGGTGGCACCCACCCCCCATTAATTCCCCATGGAGTTCCTTCCTAGAAATCGGAGAAAGGTCGCTTCTTAGGTGCAACTCAGCGCTTTCTGAAGAACTGCATATCGCTTTTTAGCCTACGGCAACCCTCGACCAAATGATCAAGGATGAAATCAGAAAAGGCTATCAACAACAGGGTTGCATGCATCTGTCAATGTTCGACTTAGAAAAGCCAGCCTCTTAGCATCTCAATAACATGCTTAGTTATAGGTTACAGATTTGTTCCTAGTCTAGGGGTATCGGAATGCCGCAAACATCAATGAAAAATAAGAGTAAAAAAAAAAAAGATAATTTGAAAAGGAAAACAAATTTTTATTAACAAAGAAAAACAAAATCAAAATAGTAAAGAAAACGAAATGTCTAATAAGGTGTTTATAATCGAGAGTGTAAGGGATAACTCTTCTCTAGTTATTTCCCTTTTATTAGGAGCAAATGTTTTTATGGTAATGTTTGTTTTTATCTTTTAGACATAAATGCTTTTTGGTCAAATATAATTCAGAAAAATTTATATTTACCAGTTTTTGATGAGAGATTTTTCTCTGTATCTTGTTTGGTTCATCTGTTATTTTAACGACTCACATTTTCTTGTTTTTCCTTCAGTTGGAGTTATAATAGGTGGTCGTCTTTCATTGCATCCCAATGTCATGTTATAACTGATTATAATTTGCGCTCATACGCTATTTATAGCAATCATTAGAGAAGGTTCGGGAACAAACAGTTTAGAATGTTTTTTGTTCCATATTTTGAAAATCTCCAAAGACACTAATTTGAACATTTTATATTCAAATTCTTAAGTAATACTTTTTATATTTTATATATTGTTTTATTGTTATTTCCTTGTAATTAAATAATTTATTTTATTATTATTATTATATAATATTTTAAGTATTTTTATTTTGTTATAATTTATAATATTAATAATTATTTTTATCATGTTATTATTTGGATAATTAATATTATCTTTTGTGTAATAAATCATAATTTCTTCATATCGTAAGGGGAATATATATCCTCCCATGACAGCTAAGTGGAGAATTCTTAAGCCTTTCTCACACACACACATTGAACACAAACCTGTCTCCAAACCCAGTGCCTCTTCCTGTCCCTACGAAGCAAGGACAAGAGACATTGTATTACCTTTAGGTGTTTCACAGGCAGTGGAAGTACAGCCAGTCGGTACAGCATTAAAGGAAAGACGTAAATGGTACCAGCCTCTGCACTACTCTATATGGAAAGTTTCCTTCAAAGGCAAAAGTTGACCAATGCATTGACCTTTGACTATCTCTGGCCAATTCTTTTCAAGCTGGAGGGTCAGTTTGAACCACATGCCAAAGATTTGAACCAGGCTATCCAGCTGAAAGGTGCCAAAAGAGTGGTTGTTAGAGAGTAGTCGGGCAGAAGCAGTAAATTACCTATTATCTGTATCTATCAATGTATCTGTTTAACTAGCCATCTATCTGTCAATCTAGTGATGAGTGGACAACAGATTGGAAACACCATGTTTTGACAAGTTGTCAAACTTTGTGACCTGGTCAGTTTGTACTGAAAAGTATCCGAACAGGTGCCCGGACGTGACATGTTGCATGTCACGTGTTCCAGTTTGCACAAGCATCATTGACTTTGATTGGAAAGGTCAAATGAACAAGATGGGCTAAAATGGGGCTCCCCCATGAGTTGGGGGGGAGGGCTGTCAGAATGAAGACAGAAGAGCCACACCAAGCCAAGATCATAAATCACTCCTCTGCTATGAAGAATACCTGGGAGTGAATAGATACATAAAATCTCATATCATCTTGGGTTCTGTTTTGAGTGTTCCTTCTAGTAGATTCCAGCTCCCCCAAGGACAATTGACAAACCTCCCAGAAGAAACAATAGCAGAACAGGTATGTCGTCGATGTATATGTTATGTTCTTACATGCACGCACCAACTCCTAGATGAATCACAGGCTGCTAAAATAAACATTTAGGTAAGGACAACATTCTGTTACACAACATGCATGCATATGGTCCATTTATGATAAGCACGTATACACATTCAACACACCATGATTCAACTATCTATCTATCTATATATAAACCCATTTGCAACGCAAATGTGTCACAAACACACATATAAACACACATATGATTCAACTATATAGTTAATGATACAGTATATACAGTCGTATAAACACCACTTCACAATGTAACATGGTGACCCCACTCTAGGCACTCAAACACAGACCAACCGACTTTTTAATTTTGGCCTCTAATATCATTTCATAACAAGTGAACGCCTCTGTCATCTCGATGTCTTGAAAGCATGACACAGACAGTGATGTCATTGGCGAATGCATAGCAATTCTGCAAATGACTGAACTTAGCTTGTAAAGTAGCAGCTCCAATGCAATGACATAAAGGAGGGGTGACAACAGACTTCCCTGATGCATCGATTAGAAGGTAGCAAAAGATTTTGAATGCTTTCTATTGACCTGTACCACTGCTGTCAACATGCAATACAGGATGAAAATCTGTTTACAGAAGTCTGATTTAAAACCGGTGGTCTCTAAAACGGATACAGGAAGCAATGATTGACCCTGTCAAAAGCTTTATACTGATCCAAGTTGATCAGTGTACCTTCCACATCATCTATCCTAAGATCGTATGGATTAGGTGCAAGTTATTCTGAATCTATTTTCCCTTCACTGCATAGTTCTGCTCAGGTTCGACCAACTCTCCAATAATCACCTACAGCTGATTCAATAGTATAAATTTCGTAAATTACGAAAAATGATCGAGTAGATGTGCTAGATGTATTTTTTACAAGAAAAAAGAAAATCACCCACAATTACATTCCGATATTTTGTGTTTAAAAAATGGTGGATTGTAATTATTTAGTCAAAATGATTGATTGCGATTACCTCCCCTGGATCTTGCAAACTCTTCGACATTAAAACGTATGATAAAACTCATTTTATTTTTACTTTTAATTATTTTTCTACTGGGTCATTTTTCAACATTTCTGGAATTTATACTAACTTCAACATGACACACAAGTACGTATAGTTTTCATCTGAAATGCATTTGTTTAAAAGATCACTATTCTACACAAACACTTATCTTTTGTTTTCTTTTAAAACTATTTGCATCCAATCACAGTAAGTTTTGATAAAAATTCCGGCAATTGTCAAGAATTTTCAGAAAACAAATATGTGCAAAATAAAAATAATCAACAAATACCCGTTATGAAAGTTACTTTTCTACTTACCTGCCTATTTTTATCTTTTTATCTGTTTGAAAGTATTTTAAAACACCAAAATTCCTGTGTTTGGTGTAAGTTTATTTTCATGAATCAGCAAGGATAAAAAGATTTAGGAAGAGGCGTATACGCTGTAGTAATGAAAATTGAAAACATCACAAATTTTTTTTTTTTTTTTTTTAATGATAATAAAGAGTCTGACTTCCAAATTGTTAACAAATCTCATCAATAGAATAACCAGACACAAACAACAATTCAATCTTTTCTATTTTCCTTTGGCTGAACACTCAATGTGGTCTTAACTGATCATGTCAATTTTATTTGCCCCAGGATGAAAGTGTTTTTTTTTGTTTTTTTGTGAGAATTCATCCATGCAAAAGAATACAGATTTGCATAAGTGAACTTTGTCAATCCCATAAAAATAACAAGATTCTTTCTTATAAATGAAACGCTCAGTTCAATCTGCAATTCACAAAACATAGCACAACCCACACTTTATTTCCTTGTAGAATTGCATGATGGCTGCTACATCCTCTCCTGATCTCTTGATCAGACATAGTGCAAAGTGGTGGTGACCTTTTGGTTCATCTGCTTCTTCAAAATGAGACCTGGATCCAAGTTTTTGCTTCTGAATCGTCTGATGAATTTTCTGCTTCTAAATATGGTACTCCATTCTCATGAGGATCTCTGGTGCTTCTTATTAATAGTCGTCTGGTTCAACAGCTGACAGCCTAACTAATCTCGGAACGTATATACCAGTCACTGGACAAAGCGGAGGAGGGTAGAGTGGTAGCTCTAGATATATCTAAGGCTTTTTGACAGGGTATGGCATGAAGGTCCTCTCGGGAAAATCAGACCATATGGTATCACTGGAAGAATACATGACATAATTAAATCCTTCTTAGATAAGAGAAAAATCCAGGTTGTCCTCAACGGTCGTACATCTAAACAATACGATATTAATGCGGGAGTGCCTCAGGGGTCTATCATCGGACTTCTGTTATTCCTAATATTCATAAATGACCTCCCTGCCTGTGATATGGGTATATATGCTGACGACACCACACTCTATAACAGACACGACAGGAAAACAAATGAACACATATCTAAAGAAATGGCAAAAACACTAGAGGATGACCTCCGATCTGTAGTGGAATGAGGACATAAATGGATGGTCACATTCAATGCTGCCAAGACTAAAATCGTTTCCTTCAATAATTACAAACCTTCTCTACCACCAATAGCAATGGCCAATGACTCTTTATCTGAAAGTACATCTTTTAAACTCCTCGGCCTAACGCTCTCAGGAAACATGAGTTGGAACAATTACATTGAGAGTATCGCCAGGACCGCTGCGATGAAAGTAGGTTCTCTCTACCCTGTTAGAAAGATACTAACACCCGAAAGTATCCTATACCTCTATAAGGCCACCATTCGCCCATGTATGGAGTATTGTTGTCATATTTGGGCTGGTGCATCTACCACTAGTCTAGACAAGGTTCAAAAGAGAGTCGCCAATCTGATAGGTCCTGAACTGTTATCTAAACTTCAGCCCCTGTCCCATCGACGAAATGTTGCATCCCTCTGCCTTTTCTACAAGTACTTAACGGTGAATGCTCTGACGAACTGCAAGCACTTGTGTCTCAAGCAGCTAAATCCCACCCCTTCACAGTAGAGATCCCTAGATGTAAGAGAGCCTTCTACTCCAGTAGTTTCTTCCCTAGGACAGCTAAACTTTGGAATTCCCTGCCAAGTCCCTGCTTCCCCAACTGTACTGACATGCAGAAGTTCAAAGGCAATGTGAACCGACATCTTGCTGCCCAACTCCCTACACAGTACCCCTGATGGCCATGTCCCTGATAGTAGCCCCCTACAACAAAGTGGCAATATGCCTTGTTTGGGGTGAAAATGTAATAAAGAATAAATATCGTCTTCTCTCTGTTATTAGCAAAACTTTGGAGAGGTTGGTCAACAGCAGGCTTGTTCATTTTCTGGAAAGTGTAGATCTCTTTAGTGATTTCCAGTATGACTTTCATGGTTTTTGTTCAACAAACAAACTATTAACTAATGTAACTGAATAGATCTATCAGTTCATGGATAATTCAGAAGAGGATAGTCATTGTGCTTGACATCTCCAACAGTCTGCCATCTATGTGTGGTTTTCACAAATATGATGCTATTGCCATCAGATCCTTTATTTGGTTGCAACATCATGTCCCTGGGTGTAATTAACAAAATAGATCATATTTACTTGTACATTATTCATTGTATTTCTCTTTCTATTTGTTTACCCTGGTAATACATATATCTGCACTTTAATTCAATGATTACATTTGTGGTCCTCCCCTCTTATGTATTATGCTTAGAAGGTATCAAGATATAAGAATAATTAATATAATGTAATAATAACTAGGAGAACCAGTGGAAATTCCATGTGTGACGTGCCCCTTCTGAGGTTAGTTTTATTATCCAATCATGATGAATTAATTTAAAAAATAATTTCCTCAGTTCGCGTGGAAGACCACTAGGGTGCTATGTGCCAGTCCGTATTTAATTGACTTCCTCTATCAAAAAGAGCATTTTAAATGGATATCAATTATCTGCCCTTCTTTGACTTAAACACAGTCTATAGGCTTGTGTGTTGTACAAAATAGATATCAGATGGATAGATAGATTTATTTAGCAATCAGCTATCTGTCGCTGTAAGAGATGGTAGGTTAGAGAAGTTTCAGCATATATTTTTAACATGAAAGGATAATCAATTCAACATGTATCTATATATATATTCCTTTTTTTTTTAATGAACAGAACCAAAGAACGAATAGGTAATATATACACATTTCAAAAGATGGTAACATATATTTAAGTTCATAAGTCTTTCTTCTCTTTTTCCTTTTTCTTTTTTTTTTTGTATATGTATAGATATGTCTCACATAGCAAACTCTCAGCAAAAAAAAAGAAGTTTACAACAAAGATAATTTACAGAGTTGTGTCCCTTTCATTATTGATTCATATTACGTCTTTTTATAATAGAACAAGGGAGGTTACTCTGGTTGATTTTCTCGTTTATTAACTTTGTTTTTCTTTCGTTTGGGTGATATATTTTTTTTATCAAGCTCTAGCGAGACTTCTGAGTTTTTGACATTTTATAGTTTCTCTCACCTTGGTTCGAGAGATATATATATCTTTATGACTGACAAATGAGAAGAGTAAAAGATAAACCAACCTTTAGTTTTACGCTGGTCGGCAACAAATGTTTTTCCTTTTCATATTTCTCGTGTTGTTGTCTTCCTTTTACCAGCGGAGTCACATAGATGTCTATCATTCTTGAGATCTTCTCTGCCACTAGGTCGTGTTTCAAATTCTTAACGGTCAACTTTCTTTGAAAGAGACGCTGGACACATTTTTCTGAATTTTAAATATATCAGCGTTTTTCTTTTCTTTTTTTTTTTCTTTTTTTTTGTAATTTTCTCTTTGCTGTCACCGTCATTGTTGTCATGGTAACAGTTTACTTGGTCATTCTAACTCCTTCGCGTCTTAGAATTTTAACCATTAAATTTATTTATCTTTATGAATATGATATTGATATCTCAATATCGTAACACATGGTAATTGAAAACATCATGACATAAGCAAATAATGGAATGTTCTTCAATGGAATAATCAGTTCTAATCAGACTGTGAATTAAAAAATAAATATTTTTTGTAGACAAATATGGAGAACTGTTAGAAATATATTATTACAAGAAATAAAACTATAGCGGAGCATCACTTTTTTTTAGAGATTATAATTTAATCAAAGTGACTTGTAAATCAGTAATAATTATGTCACCATCTTTTCTTAATACTCTGATAATTTGGCATCTAAGTAATAAAATTTAATAGAAACATCTTACATGCCAACTTTTGTAATTTTTTTATAATGGTAAGAAAATGAAATGAATCAGAATGGAGTGCTTTTTCACTGCTGTAGAAAGATAAGTGTCCACAAAGTATTTAAGGTACTTACAATCTGCTGATTCAGAAATGGGTGATGTAGATTATGAAGAATTTGTGGAAAGAGTCCAAGATCTGCCAAAAGAAATAGTACAACGAATCAAATTTCCCGGATATGAAACATAACTTAGCCATCAGAAGTGACTGAAGTTTGGATGGTTTGGTTTATGAACAAAATTGGCTTAGAAAAAATCGGAAATCGGAGAAGTAATAAATGAACAAAGAGTGCTTGTGTTAGATAGCAGCTGAAGATGAAAAAATAAGGTCAAACCATATTATGGCAAAAAGGGGGAATTGCAATAATCAGAGAATCAGAGAACTTGATCAGTTACTGTCTTAGATGTGCTACCATAGATGGTAATGTCATCAGCATAAATGTCTACGAATGATGTAAAGATGTGATTTGGAAGATCATTAATGTAGATCAGGAAGAGAGTTGGGCCCAGGATGAACCCCTGAGGGACTCTAGCATTAATACTCTGAGCTTCTGATTTTTGCCCATCAACTACTACTCTTATGGACCTATTAGAGAGAAATGATTTAATAATTGAGAAGATATAGCTGGAGATTTTGTAAAGTAAACCTTTATACCATACTCTATCAAAGGCTTTCGATATGTCAAGAGCAATTGCCCTAGAAAGGTTGCCTCCATCGAGAGATTTGCTAATCCTATGAGATATAACTGTAAGCAGATCTGCTGTAGATCTAGTAGAATGGAAACCATATTGTGTGTCACTAAGGTTATTTTTGCTGAGATGGTTGATTACTTCTCTAAAATTTTGGGAGAGGAAATGGTTTTATAAATTTTACAGATAAAGAGCGACTAAAGGAAGGTAATTCATTTCTCATTAATTAATGTTTACGGTGATTTTTTTTTTGTGACACCATATGGATGTCAGACAAGTAAAGTAATATTTAGATAATAATAATCCGTTTAATATCCGTTTTACCCATTCGATGACTTTCAGAAATTAACTTCCAAATGTCATGTGTTGAAACTGTGTATGTATGTATATATATATATATATATATATATATATATATACACACACACACATGACAGTTGGTAGCCAAAATGCACTTCATAATTCTCCTTCATCTTCATTTCATTGTCAGTAATTCCACTTTTTTCTTTAATTTCATTTAACATATGAAATTAACTTTCTAGATTTAAAAAATTGGACATAAATAGCATTTAAGTTGACATATCAAACATCGATCCTACCCTGACAACTTCCATTTGTTTTTGTTGTTCCATGTGTAATGAAGAGCAGATGTTATAAAAAATAAAATCTACTTTTTTGCCATTGCTTTTAGTATGATTAGACTTCTTCTTGGACCAGAAAATATCCACTCGTTTGTTTCCCTAATTCCCTCACATTTATTAATATTTAAAAAATATATATATATCTATCCTTTCTCCCTGGGACAAGAAAATGTGTTAATGGACAAAACTGAAAGTAGTGATTTTGACAAAGACATGTGAAAATTCCCATGTTTTTGAATCTGTTCACAACCTCCAAACTAAAAAAAATCTTAGAACTTTGAAGCCAACCAGATATCAAAGTATTTTGTTCTTGCTGGGAATCAATATTCTGGACAAGAAAAGCCAAACATGGAATGACGAGTCTATCTACATGGTACTTTAAGGGGAATGCACAACTTTACTCAGAACTTGGGTATTCTGAATGAATAAGAAAGTCATTTAGCAAGTGGTAAGTTCACTAACACGGTCTTGTAAGCAAAAAAGGGGTTAACTAACAAAACACATACCAATATACATTTACAGTAATTTGAAAGATATTTTGAGTAAATTGTTCATATAAAAAAGTTATAAGTTCTCTTGCTTATCGAATGTTTGCAATATGGAAGCAGACAAGTTTAGAAGTGTATAAGTCTATATTGTTTTCTGTCAGTGAGAATATGCACGTGTGTGTTCTTGAGACATTGTGCATATGTGGTCTTTGTCAGTGTGTGAATATGTATGTGTGAGTTCAAGAAAGATTATGCATATTTTGCCTTTATCAGTGTTAATTATGTATGAGTTTGAGAAACATTGTGCATGTGGTCTTTGTCAGTGTGTGAATATGTGTGTATTCGTTTTGTGTGAGTTGAGTAGCCATTCACTTCCGGCCTTGAAGGGTAGAAGAGTGCAATATCATGCATGCTGGATGTCTTGTCTGACTAAACAGGCTTTCTGTTTGCTCTTTTGAATTTTTAGTTGTCAAGTTTTCTGTTGATATATGAAATTAGTATTTTACACAGGTTCGTTAAATTTATCATTTTAAACAAGGAATTATTTTCGTTGATTGAAAAACGAGTTTGCACATTTATATGAAATCATGTTTTGTTTTTGTTATTGTTTTTTCAGGAGTGGAATATCACAAATCTATTGATTTGACTGTATCCAATTTTCTTTGACACAAAGATAAATGAAAAGGAACGAGTAAGGTAAAAGAATAAAGAAAGGGAGTAGCTTATACAAATAGGAACATTTTTTTTTTGTTTATCTGTGGTATGGTACCTGGCTTTGGGTAAGCCATTTTGAACAATAACATTTTTGGGTATTGCGAAAAACCACACCATTATTTAATATAAGTATTAAGTTATAGCAAAAGACATAGAATGAAGGACAGGTTCACATATCTTGGCAGCACTCTATCCAACATCGTCCACATTTATGATGAGATTAACAAGACCAACCAAAGCCAGCTCTGCCTTTAGAGGGCTACACAGCAATGTCTAGGACTGCAGAGTTATGTCTCGGAACCAAACTACAGCTGTTGTCATCACTACATTGCTGTATGCTTGGGAGACTTGGACTATCAAGCAAAAAATGCAAAGAAACTTAATCACTTTCACCTGACCTGTCTCAGAAAAATCATGAACATCAAATAGCAAGACCAGATCCTTGAGACTGATGCTTTGGAAGGGGCCAAACTACCATCTATCTTCACATTGCTTCTGAAATCCCAGGTTCGTTGGGCTGGACATGTTGCACATATGTCAAATAAGCACCTTCCAAGATGGCTCCTGTATGGCAAATTTTCAAGTCGAAAAAGATGTGTAGGTGGCTAGAAGAAACACTTCAATCTAAAGGTGTCCTTCAAAGCCTTAGATATATATACCGAATTGTGGGAAGTGCGAGCAAAGAAAGTGGCATGGTTCAATCAACAGAGGCTCCATGGAAGCATCGACAAACCGTTTGGATGAGAATAGGAGGAGCTGCCTCCATAAGTTGAAGGCAGCAAGCACCTCAATGACAACCACTGACTATACTTTCAAGATCACATTGGTGTATCAAATCATCTGAACACCCACTAATCCCAATCAACTACAAACCATTGATGCTTGTGGTCTTCATCGACAACAATGGACAAGCATCATCATTATCATATATATATATATATATATATATATATATATATATATATATATATATATATATATATATGGGGATACATATAAAATAGAAATAAATGAAACGTGAGAGAATAGAAGGGTCACCAGTTAGCAAGTGCTAACTAAAAGCATGAACAGAGTTTTAAAATGAAGAATTGAATAAAACGAAATTTTATAACAAAACATTTCTATATCTACAATTTTATAAACATATAAAAATTATTTTCAGTAAGTGTTCATTTGTTAAAATCTTTAATAAAGAAATAATTTTTAATTTTTTTATAAACACATTTCATATTTTGGAATTGGTGAAAGGGGCACACTCTGTTGACCTGCCTTTTCTCCTATTTAAAGTTAAAGGGGCTTTTCTTGTGGTTTCCATTCGAGGAAAGCAAACTTTTTTTGTGAAAAGATGTCCGAATATTCCATCAAAGAAAAAAGAATTTCAGCATATTCAAGGAACTCCAAAGAAGAGTCTAACTTTGAGAAGACAATTAAGCCTAAGTGGCTTAATAGAAATTCCATTTTTGAGAGAAAAGACTTTTATAAAAGTTTTTTTTTTTTTTTTTCATTACCATAGAGCTAGCAAGCTATAATTTTGTGCCTTTGAAGGCACTATTTAAAAAAAAAAAAAAGACTGAACATGGAACAAAGATTTCAAAAGAACTATTTTCTGTTTTTGTATGCTCCTTTCTTTGCAGCCTCCCAAGTAAGAGTTAATTTTTTTTGTATTTTTAGGAGAAATGGGGATATTTTCTTTTTTTTTTTTTTCAGAAAGTTTCGTCTGTTAGAGACACCTTTTTTTTTTTGCATGTTCTGTTAGTTTATCCTATTTTTTTTCTTCTTTTTGTTTAAATTTGTATATTTTTATTTTATGTTTCCTTAAGGGTTTTTTACCCTAACTTTGGAAAATAAAAGCAACCCTAACATTTTATTTTATTTTAATAAAATTTGGATCAATTTAATATCTTTTATTTGCTCTGTTCTTTAGTCCCCAATTTCCATACAATTTGCTTTGTTTGTTTTTTTCCTTTTATTTTCTCTTTCAATTTGTTACCATTGAAAATGGATTTTGATAACAACCCCCAAATTCCGTCAATTTATGTAAGTTCATGTTCAGCGAAGACAGTTAATACAAGGTTTAGAAATGTGTAGGTCAACATGTTGATAGTGTGAATATACATATGTAAGTAATATATGTGAGTATTTGACAGCGTGGCACTGTGTATGTGTGTATATGTATGTGTGTTGGTTTACCTTGTTCTTGTTAGTTCTGTTTGCCTGACTCTCATTAGTTAATGTATAAAAATGTGTGCTCAAGCTGAAGGAGACTTGTATGTGAGTCATGAAAGATTCCTATGTGACTTGCTTTCCCCTGCCAAAAGAACAAAAGCAGGAAGGGTGGCTGAGCAAGCATACTTTGATGTTTTCAGGTGTGTTAGGTTAAATCTCTCTCTTTGCTGTTTGTTTCTCCACTTTATAGGAGTCTCTAAGTTATTACTTTGGCATAGATCTGTTATTTTTGGGGTTTGAAACGATTTTTATTGATTGAAAATGCTGCCAATTAACACATTCCTGTGAAAACTTACTTGCTTTAGGAAGTAAAGAGGAAAGAGTTAGCACATTCCTGTGAAAACTTGCTTTACTAAGTAAAGAGGAAAGTGAATTCAAACAAAGCAGAGAAGGAAAGAGGGTAGCAATTAGAACCATTTGCTTAGCATTTGCTGGAATCACTTTGTGCACATCACACATTCACACCGCATCTCTGCCTCCTCACAATGGTCATTTTTTTTTTTTTTTTTTTTTGTAAAAATGGATCTGAACTTAAATTTTGACTTCAGTATCTGACAAATTGATGCTTATCAGTAAATATTCTTTATCATGTAACAGCTATATCCATCCAGCATTGCCTAGGAGTTTTTTTTTTACTTTCATTTTTTGTTTCCTGTTTTTTTTTGTTTTTTTTTTGTTTTGTTTTTTTAGCTGGGTTTCTTTTTGTCTTTGTTTTTTATTTTTGCTGTTTGATTTTTTACCAAATTATTTTTCAATAGTGTTTTAAAAATTAAATTTAATTATAACTGTATCGTTGATTATTAAATTCTAAAATCGTGAAAAAAATGAATGAATAAATAAATAAAAGCCATATGCAAACATAAAAGATGGACAAAGTTCTTATTATACTGCCTGCCTGGGAGACAAAGTACTTAGCAGACAGAACCATCTAAACAAATTACTCTTCTAAAAAATGTAAAAAAAAAAAAAACATTTTACAATCAAGAAACAGGATAAATCACTTGAAACTCCTCTCTCTTTAGACTTGAGCGGTTTTCCTGGAGAAGCTGTGGTCATAATCAAACTCTGAACTTGAATATCACACTCATCTGCACAAAAATTCCAGTTTCTTTTCATGTCATACATAAAACCGGTACTTGTACAGTTTAGTCAAGACATTAAAAAATGAAAATACTGAAAAAAGGTTATATTGCACATATCCGTTATGGGACAAAATTCTCCGAAAAAAATTTCACTTAATTTCATCAAGTAGTTTTTTTTTTTTTTTTTACAGCGAAAAAACAATTTATGATACTGAGCAAAAGGTTCAATTTTTAGGGAGAAAAGCTAGAATTAAAGATGAGGAGGGAGTATCGGCGCTTTACATGGAGTTATCTCCCCGTGACGTGTTCAGCAAATTTCACAATAGCTGACTTCAACGCGCTCTCATAAGAACGTGTTTTTTCGCTGTAAAAAAAAAAAAAAAATACTCGATCAAATTAAGTGAATTTTTTTTTTCGGAGATCTTCAGTTCAAAACAAATACGTACAATATAACCTTTTTTCGATATTTTCATTTTTTAATATCTTGATTAAACTGTACAAGTACCATAAAACCTTAGTATTTTCTATCTTTTCCCCTCACAGCTCTGTTAAAGCCAGATCCTGAAAAGAAGCTGAATCTTAAGATCTCTATCATTCCAGTAATTATAGGAGCAACTGGACTCGTGAAAAGGGATGTCAAAAACTACCTGGAAAATATACCCTGTGAACCAAGTGCAAGGGAGATTCAAACAATTGCACTTAAAGGGACGGTGAGAATCTTAAAAATATCTCTTGGTTGAAATATATAAGATAACAGGTGGATGTTTGGCATCCAGTAGGATGCCCCATTCCCAGCTCGAACAAACTGATATGATGTAAAGTGAACTGAATAGAGTAAGTATAGACAAAAAGTAAGATAACAATAGCTTGAGTAAGCATTATTCTGCTAACAAATCTACACCGGATATTCATAGGCACCTCCAAAAGTCACCACAGAATTACCCCCCCCATATGTAAAACGATGTAACTTAATAATAAATTAATATTATCAATATAACGTTTGTACCATTTAAAAGAAGAAAGGCAAAATAAACTAGTAATAATTTTAAGAAATTTTTTTTATCATACGAAAATCGTGTTTACATAGTTGCTGCTTTAAAATAACGTTCCCATGTGGTAAGCATTTCGAACGTGAAAACATACCCGTGTTTAATAAATCTAGCAAAAATCAACTAATGGTCAGATTTACGTGAAGTTTTATATACTTACCATTTTAGAATAAAATTACATATAAAATGCAGTTTCCCTAAAATATATACGGGGAAATATTTTTTAGTGCGTGTCTCCCCTCCTCCCCTATTTATTTTTTCGAAATTTGAACAAAATACATTTAAATCTATCGAAATTTCTATTTATGAAACTTAAGAGTTCAATTAAGTAAAAAAATATTTATTTTTAAAAAATTTAAATGCACATATTGAACAAAAATTTACCTTTTGAAGTTGCAATTAAAAAAAAATGATATAATATCATTGATTTTTAATAGCGTTTTTTCTAATTAATATATACTATAATCAGTTGAATCGCTAAGAAAAAGAAACTTCCTAAAAATTAATTAAAACGATTAAAATTTCATTATTTCAAAATGTACCGTTACAACATAGATTTTTAATTAATTGTGTTTAAATTATTTTTTAAATATTAAGTTTTCATATAAACATGGCTCTTGTCAGCTATTTTATCGCCAGATTAAAATCGATTTGAAAATATTATTATACTAATATTAAGCATTTTGTAGCCCCCCCCCCTCATATTTTGTTTGTCTCTTTTTACCAAACAAAAGTATGGAAGCCGAACATGAACATTCAGTAAAACCGTATTTCATATTTAATGTACAAATGCTTATAATATTATTAATCATTAAACTGCAAATCTTAAAACCTAACAAGATTATAACAAAGATTAATTATTAATTGCAGTTTGAAAAAGATAAACAAATGTTTTAAAAAATCATTAAAGTCGCTTCTGCTTTTCCATAGTTCGTATAAAAGTCTGACGTCATGGAATCATATGCTCCTTTTTTTCACAAATTTTCACATTCGGTAGACAGTGCCTAATGTCCGTTTATCAGCACGGTGACTTTGCAAAAGTAACCAAAGGGGCGCAACTCTGCACCGGATAGCGAGAGGAAGAGATTGGCAAGTTCTACTAATTCATCACATAAGAAAATTAAAAAAAAAAAAAAAAGCCTTCTGAAGTGTAATAGAAGGTACTACTCACACAAGCGGAAGCGCCTCTATTTAGACTGTCAAGTAACAGGATTGGGAAAGGAAAAAGAAGAAAGAAAATCTTAATTTTATATACAGGTTCTCTATATACATGTGGCACTGTGGCACTGGCAGTAAGTTGTATATAAGAGGAATAGTGGCTGTTAGATTGACGAATTAAAGAGAACAACCTCAGAACAGGTAGTCGTTTTTGACAGCAAAGAGTTGGTGTTGTGGATTATGAATTAAGTTAAGAGAAGTTAGTATGAATTGTAACGTTGGTGAGAAGGAGTTCTGACATTTTTGTTTGGTATTTTTTACAAAGTACCCATAACACCAAGACAACTCAGTATCAGTAAGACAATCCATTACAGAACCAACTCTCAACTATATTTAAGGATTTTATTAAAAAACAACAACGAAAAACGAAATAAATAAACTACCACAAGAAAACAAAGTTTATCCCACAAATACACAACATTCACACTGATATTTAAGAATTATTTCTATCGTTTGTTTACACGAATTCATACTATAAAAGAATCAAGTAAAATGGACTTTCATCACACGCAGACTCTATATAGGCATGTTCAGTCAAAGGGAAATAACTCGACTCAATCGCAATAGGTTACCTCCCTTTTACAAATCGACAGTGAAGTTATGGATGTTGTTGCTTTATTCCTGAAATATTATAAAAAAAAAAAACGCATTTGAAAATACAAATTAGTTTAACTCCTGCACGGCGTTTTTTGCTCTTTCTTTCCATCCTGTCTGTGTTAGGTCTCGTGAGTTGGGTCTAAGATATTACATCCCTCTCTTTCCTGTTCTTTAAGGTCAGGGGAGAGAAAATTAATATTCAACTCGCGTAGACAAAATAATTCTACTTGCACACAGTATAATCACGCACTATCAAACGGCAACATATTCACATACTGACAAAACAAAGGCAAACAATTTAACACTTGTTAAATTCACCAACAGAATGTTGTGAATGAAAGTGAGAAAGCATCAGTTAACAAGAAAATATTTAAATTTACATGACATGAAAAATATTTGGAGTGAAAGTTAATGCTCTTGTGTTCTTAACAACCTACTCAGTGACAAGCAACATGGTTTCCATCCTGCAAGATCTACAGCTGATGTACGGGCTGTAATATTACACAGCATAAGTAGTTCTATTGACGGGGACTGGGACTACCACTTGTTATATCCTCAATTATTGTTGAAAATACTCATATCACTTTGTCCTCGTGGGAAGATGCATAAATATGACTTCAGTTGACACCCAGAGGTGGGGGAGAAAATTGATTTTTACTGCACAACAAAGAAATGGTATAACAAAAATCAAAATGTTAAAGCAAGAAAAGTATCTAGTAATATGCATCTCTTGGTGCAGAAAAAGACAAAGGAATTTATTTATTTTTTATTTTTTTTAAATGATATAGACTTGTCAAGGAGAAAGTTAGAAGAACAGAAATAAATGTTTGTCATTTCTAACTAGAATTGACTTGAATTTAATTGTCTGGTAAGTTGAGTTACAGAAGTTATTTCATTTTTTTTTTTTTTCTTTTTGTTGACTTTGTTGCGGGATTAAAATAAACTTTCTTTGAAGGTGATGAATTGCATATTATCCTCTTTTGGGGGTGTAATGATTCAAACGCATACCTTTAGGTTTAGTATGAAAAGAAATGAGATTTGATGCTTGCTCCTTTGTGAGAATGATATATTTTTTATTTTTTTTATAGTAGTAAAAGATACCTTGCTGTGTCATAGTATCGCTGCTGGTATACTTTATGGATCCACACTGGGCCCAACTCTCTTCCTGATCTTCCAAATCATATTTTATGATCATTCATTGACATTTACGTGGGTGATGCTGCCATCTACAGCAATACTTCAAAGGCAAGCAATGATTCTGAGTCTTTTTTTTTCCGACCTTGAACACGTGATGCATTGGGATGATAAAGGTGGCTGGTTAATTTTAATGCATCCAAAACGAAGCTTCTATCTTTTCACCACCAATGCTTTAATTTCCACTTGGCCCTAATTGAAATTAATGAATTTTATCTCGAAGAAGCTTCTGAGTCTGATCTTCATTCCTGACTGCAGTTAAATGGGTTGGTAAACAGCAAAAAATAAATACAATTAACAAAAGTTCAGCTAGAATTCGTCACTGTCAACTTTCTCTCTCAACTTCCAACACGTGTTCTTCCCACCACCTCTGCCAACAAGCATTTTATTAGAAAACTGACTCCATTCCATTTGCATATGTGTGCAGTGGACGATGAGATCTCGTGAGATTCCATGACACTACACCTTATAAATCCATGGCTGCCATCTCTCTGGTCGTTAAACTGTTTGTACCGTTCTATTCTGGTGATGACTTCTCACCTGATATGTGGTGGTGGAATACCAGTTGGGCAGTATAGAGCTCGCAAAGGAGTTGGTCTTAGGGCACCAATTATGGTCCGGTATGCCTTGTTCAGCTCTACATCAATTTTATGGGCATGGCATGATCTTGCCCATACTGGGGCTCTCACTGATTGGCCACCAATCAGTGAGACAAAGACTAAAATCTCGCAGTAGCTTCATCAATATAGAGGAAATCGATCCCAGGCAAGCTGCCTCCTTTAGGATGGAACAATGGCGAGACTATAACAGCAGGAATAAAAATGAAGCCCTACTAGACCCAAAAGAAACACTCCCCCAGGGTTCAAACCTTGGTAGAAATACTGGGTGACTCTAAATAGAGCCAGAGCCAAAGTAGGCAAAACAAAAGACAATCACCACAAGTGGAGCCTAGACATCTCACCTTTATGTCCATGTGGAGAGGTACAAACGATGCACCACCTTAGGGAAAACTGCCGATTGGGTCCTCATTGCTCAAACCAAGACCTTAAGGAGGCAAACAGCACCACCATGCGATGGGTTAATTTCTATTGCGATAAGATATGATGATCTCTCTTTCTCAGATCCCAACTGAAGGTAAGTTGTATAACCACATAAGGCACACACATGTGGGTGCTTTCTTCTCTGCTTATTATATTCAACTCTACACTGACCTAAAATGAAAAACTGACATCAAATCTGTTGCCAAGTTTGCTGGAAAAATGGTTGGATCATTCTACCATTCCAGAAGCTATCTCAATCTAAACACAACCAGATGTATAAGAGCCATATACATCTTAAAACGGAGTACTGTTACTACATCTGCAGAAGAATTTCTCAGAGCATCCTTTCCTAAGCTTCAACCTATGCAACATATAGTTGCAAAATTCAAGCCTGTGGAGAGAATTAATCTTCCGCTATACCCCAAGGAATAGTTTGCCCAAAGACAGCCAACGGAAATATTTACTAGTGAGGGACAATGATAGCCTCATCAAGAAAGCAGGAGAAGGAAGAGATTAAATGATATGTGGATCATATTGTTGTACACAGAGTTCTTGGAAAACTTCAGAATCTGACATATGACTTTTTTTGGATACTTTATTTTATTTGGATTACCTCATGTTTACACATAAGCTAAATATTTCATATATTCTGCTACCCCATCCCATCATCCATTCCTACCCCATTCCCAGTGGACAGTCAATTTAATATTATTATTCATATTTAAATGTTCTTTTTATTTTGGACTCGAGAAATCCTTTCTCATAATCTAAAAAAAATATGTAATACATTTCTCTTTTGTGTTCGCCTCACCTCCTGTCCCATTGAGTATTATATGAAGATTTGTTTTGGGAGAGATTGAATACTATGTTGTAATAAAAATATTTTTTATATCATTAAATCATCAGATGTTAATGCATTTTGTCATTTTTGCCATCTATATACTCCACTTAATCTATATATCTATGAAAGTGAAATTGTCTGTGTGTGTGTCTGAGTGTGTACATTTCCCTACCAAATTACTCTGTCAATTTTCAGTCTACAGACTCGAGATTTGACATAAGGGGTATTGAGATTTGGAAAAATCTTTTTAATCGGTTTTCAGACAGAAATTTGGGTGTCAAAGTTTAATGTTTGACCTTTAAAAACTCTACCAAACTCCTCTGCCAATTTTGGGCCTAAATACTCGACATTTTAGATGTAGGTTCCTTGGACATGGATCAAACTTTTTAACTTGATTTGAGCCCAAGACAATAAATGTTAAGGGGTCAAAGCTAAAAATAATGACCTCTCAGACAATTTTTGGTCTAAAGATTTGAAATTTTACATAAAGTGTATTCAGACAGGGCAAGCTTTTTAATCAGTTTCTGGCCGAAAATTTGGCTACCAAGGGGTCAAAGTTCAAAAGATTTGACCATTGCAGTCTCTAGCAAACTATTCAGCAAATTTTGGGTCTAAACATTTGAAAATTTACATAAAGGGTACTCAGACATGCAGCAAGCTTTTAAGCAGTTTTTGGGGGGCAAAAATTTGGCTACCAAGAAGTCAAAGTTGAAAGAGTTGACCTTTGCAGACTCTACAAAACTCCTTCGCCAATTTTGGGTTGAAACACTTGAAATTTTAGATGTAGGTTACCTGGACACGAGTCAAACTTTTTAATATATATATATAAGTTATGAACAGTATATAGGGCCCAAACAAAGCTGGCATGAACTGCTAGTTATTTCATAAGATTGATCAGAATCAGTCAATGTGTCACTAAGGGGTCATAACTCTTATGGCCAACACATCATTATACACTTTATTATTAATACATTGCCAGAATGTAGGAAGATACTGCCATTTTGTAGAGTTATACATTTTACACAGAGGACTTCACTTGATATAAGTTTCTTCTGGCTCATATTGTAGTATACCACTGACCCACTTACAGTTGTCTGATCTAGCTGAAATTTTGCATGTGGAATGATTTATATCTCTATTGGTTACGTGTCAAATTACAGCTCTGAACAAATTGTGGTTTCTGATTTACAGGTGTTTAAACTGAGTCATGTGTGAAATGGAGCATGTTGATTGTCGCACAGTGATCTAGTTTTTGTAACTGAAAGGATGCACATCACAGGAAATTTTTTTTTACATACAAGGGCCCGACAATATTTTTTTGGATATTTCAGTATTCAGCTTTCTGAGTATCATAGAGTGGCGAAATTCCTTCAATAGAATAGCATAAACATATAAAAACAATACCTGTAATAAAAATGGAAGAAAATCGATTAGGTAAGGAAGAATATTTAATTTTCATTTTTTACAAAATACATACATTTTTCGGACATCATTGAAAAACTGTTAATAATAATATCACCTTTCCTCTCAATAACTTTTATCAATCTCTCTTCATAATGATCAAACATATGCACAATAACATCTCTACGTGTTACTATTATTTGTTTTTTGGCATCTAGTATTCGTTCCCATAGTTGAGCCTCTTTGCGCAAGCATTTCCAAAACATTTTCCATTAAATTTAGATCTGGGCTTTTTGCAGGTTATTCCAAAGTAGTCATATTCACTTTAGCCATCCATTCTTTCATGAGTTTTGACACATGGATGCTGCAATTTTCTTGCTGTAGAACGAAATCATTCCCCATCTCTCCTCTTATCCTTGGTAGGGCTTTCTCGTCCAGCAACTGTTTGTAGCTTTCACTGTTGTATCATCCTTTCAGCCACTCCAACCATATATTTCTATTAGCAAAGATCATATCCCAAACCATAACTCCTCCTCCTCCTCTCATCTGTCGTTTGTTCAGTACAACAGGCTCACCCCTTCTCGACCAAGTACACCATCCCTCAAGCCCATCAAACTTTAAATGCTTCTCATCAGTAAATATAACCTTCTTAAAGTCAACATGCTTTGTTAACCACTTTTGAGCATTCTCCAGTCTTGCTCCTTTGTGTTTCTTTGTTAGTGCAATTTTTTTCTTAGCCTTTGCATTCTTCAAACCAATCCTATGCAGCGTTCTTTGTACTGTTCAGACGTTTATATCCAATTCACATTTCTCCTTCACTTTTCTTGCTGTAACTTTTTCTCCAAATGTCAAAAGCCCTGTCACAGTCCTCTTCATTCTCCTTTCAGTCCTCTTGCCAATTGATCTTTTCTGTCCTCTCTTCTTTTTTCCACTCAGAGTTTGTCTTCAGCATGTATTCGACCATTGATTTTGACAGCTTCAAATCCACGGCGATCCTTCTGATGCTGAGGCCATCTTCCCGCTTCTTCTGTGCCAAACAAACAACTTCTTTTGAATGCATTTTACCTCATTAAACTTAATTGTTTTGCCAGTAGAATACAACAAATAATGATGACAGCTAAGTGTACAAGCAGAAAATTTGCATACAGCAAGATATACATGAACATAGCTCTTAATAAAATAGGATTTTTTGTCATGTCCTAAAAATAGTGTCACACAAGTTTTCGCAAAAAATTAAAATTATCAAAGCCAAAAAAAAAAAAAAAAAAAAAAAAAAAAAAAAAAAAAAAAAAATGCTTACACTAGTAGTGGATTTTCACTCAACTACGTACTTACAATCTCAAAAGCTTTTGGCACTAGTAACCATCTTGAAGAACTTTTTTTTTTCAAACTGTCCGAAAAATATTGTTGGGCCCCTGTATAAAAGCGATCAGAATCAACTGACAATTGACACTGACGAGACAAGGAAATACTTCAATAATTATTTACAAAAATGAAGTAAACAAAGAAAAACAAAAACGTAAATATAAAAAGCAGAATATTTAATAAAAGAAATTTTACTACAATGAAATATAAAATAAATATACATTAAATACCAGTTGATCTTTTTTTTTTATTATTTATTTAAAAAAAATAAAATTAAAATAAAATTTGGTGCTTTAAAAAAAATTTTTTTGTTGTTTTTTTTAAATTTAATTCTGGTTGTCAAAAATTTTTTAGTTTACCAGAATATTTGATATGTTTAATGAACAAAAGGACATTTTCACAGATGAAGAAATGTACTTTAAAATCACATTAAGCAGCATGTGTAATTGGTATGTGTAGAGGGGCACGGAACATAAGTTTAGAAGTCTCTTTATTTTTTATTAACTATACAGTTTTTTTTGTTTGTTTTTTTTTCAGATTTTATTAGTAATTAAAACATCCATTTGTATTACACTTCATGGATGACATTGTTAAGGTAGAAAAATTGTCTATGTATATCCTGATATTTCAATACTAGGAAAAAAAAAAAAAGAAAAAAAAAATCAAATTGGAACTTTTGCGAACGATGATGATAATCATTCAATCACTATACTGTTCGACTTTTGGGGTTTTCATAATTGAAGATTACAAGGATTTAAACTGCCAAATTACCACAGTGTTTATTAATTATTAAAATGCATTATCCATTTGTATTATTTGGACTACTATTCTCATCTTGGATAACACTCTCACAATGTTTCAACTAATGTAACCTGTGACCTTCTTCAGGTGTGTTTTGTCGCCTTCAGAAATCTGTATGGAATTTCAAACAGACCCTTTATTTAATCTACTCATGTCCTATCAGCCATGACTGGATAGAAATCTTGAATCATTTTTAATTATATTCTTAGTATCACCTGTACTGAGGACTGAACCTTCAACTTCCAGCAGACTGGCATTAGAACTGATTATGGTACTTATGTATAATACAAATTCTGCTGAAATAATGTTATTTACAAAGTCATTCTTAACATGAGAAGGGGATGGCATTTTGTAACTATTCTATACTTTTTACCTAACAATTTTAATGAACCAAAAATAAAAAAATAAATTTAACTTGAAAATCCTATCAAAAATAAAAATAGCACAGTCCATATTCTGCATAAGTACCCTGATTATTACTTTACAACTTCATCTCTTGCATCATGTCCATGAGACGTTTTTATCAGAAAAATTAATGAATAAAACAGGCATAAACAGATCAATATGATTTTTTGGTGCAAGTCTATAAATGGGCCACTAGTAATCTTTTTTACTATAAAAATCTGAAAAAAATCTTTATAATGTATGTACTTGTCACTGCATGAAAATGTCATATTCCAAAAATCACCAAGATATGAAGAATTGTACGTAAATTGAGCACCCACACGTGTAAAACTTGAATTTAAGCCGCTGAAATACACATTTGCCGAATATCTGTTGGAGGAGCATCAACGTGTGGGTGCTCAATTTACGTAAAATTCTTCATATCTTGGAAATTACTCGTTTGCTGGAATTTTAAACGTTATTTTCGTTTTCAACATCCTCAAAAACTTATAAATGTCTTAATTTTCCAAGTTTTTTTTTCTATAGTGTGGAAAGTCGATTGTGTGCCCCATTGCCGATCTTATATTCCCAATAGGTGTCGCTAGCAGTGTATCATTCAAAAACAAGATGGTGGGAAGTTTTTCTTCGATAAAATTTCTCATAATATTTGATTTTCTTAAATAAAAAAACTACTTGATTGATTTACATGATTTTTGGAATATGACATTTTCATGCAGTGACAAGTACGTACATTATAAAGATTTTTTTCAGATTTTTATAGTAAAAAAGATTACTAGTGGCCCATTTATAGACTTGCACCGATTTTTTTTATGTAGAAAAGAAAAACTGATACCAGAAAATGAATGAGGTATTTTGATTGTATTCAATGTGAACACAGCCCAGCTTACTTCATCTATTCAACGTTTAAAAAAAAAAAAAAAAAAAAAAATTAGGAAGGTCAAAAATAAGACCTTTTTAGACGGTTTAAAGTTAAACTCGAAAGTAAACCCTGCTTAAATGATAAACTGGAACAAAAAGAATCACTTGAAATGAAAATAAATGAGTTAGCTCCCTTTATGCTTTTAGAAACCATTGTTCTCTATATCTGAATGCTGAGTTTATCAACAATTAAATTAAAACCTTTTCTCTATACTTTAATGACACGTTACAAAATTTGACTACAAAAAAAAAATTTTTTTCAATAAATGTGGTAAATTTGGTTTTGTTCGATTGGTTGGTTTTATAGCATATTAACCCTTTTCAGATTATTTAATACCAAATCTAGTCATTTTGGTCAAATATTTTATGTTTCGAGTTTTTTATATCTTCAAACATTTATTAATAATGTTTGCTTTGGTTTTTTTGTAGAGGAAAATTTTTATTTTTTGTTTTGCAGAACATGATTGAGTTTTGTAAAAGGAAAAGAAAAAAATAACAATGTTTGGTGTATTTTAGGTTATGAAGCAAGCATATTTAAAAGGCCTAATCTAGTAACACCATATGTGATAAAGCTTGTGTATAATTTGTACATATTTTTAATTAATATGTATAGTTAAAAAAAAAAAAAAAAGATTTAAATACAAATTGTAAAAAATAACATAGTTACATATTTGCAAAACACCCTGAATCAGAAAAAAATAGCCTCAGTTAAACGGTGACTGATGGATTGATCTAACCAAACGTGTCTATAAAGAACAGCAAAATCAGATTCTCATTAGATCACTGAAGTTAAGTTACGTTGAACATAATCATGTAAAGCACTGTAAATTAACATATGATGTAGGAAATGAGACTGAAAGATGATAAAGATATGTATTTTATACAACAATATATTTTTCAACATGATATTCTTAAGGTCAATACAGAGGGATGGACATTAGATGGGAAATTATACAATTCACTTTTCAGAACAAAGTTAAAAAAAAAAAAAATAGTTATATACTATGATGAACACTGATCTTAAACAACCCATCAAACCAATCAATCAATCAAAAAAATATATATCTTAACAAAAAAAAAAGAAAAAAAAAAAAGGACTTTCCTCTCATCATCCTTTTATTATTTTTTGAAGATGCTAGTCTGAATTATTTATGGGATGAGGAGAATATAATTCCAATATATATTTACTCATATTTACCATCTTTCACTTCCTCAGTGGCATTCTGTAATTTTTCTTGAGGTATATACGGTCTGTCTCGGTAGAGGCCTTCAATACCAGAAGTGGGATTGCTGGAATGAATTTCATTGGCTGGCATTGAACGTTTATGTCATATAGAGTCTGCTTTTAGTTTGCAAAGTTTAAATGGTATGTAGTATAATATCATATTTGATGAGGAAGCAGTTATTCATTTATTTATTTAAAAATGCTTGGGTTGCTGGCAGAGTGAATTTAATGATTTTAATACCTGAAATCTGCAGTGGAACTAGTTTATCAATGATGACTGACCTCGGAATATCTACAAGATGTACTTTACGATTGCTAAAAAAAATTCTGAAACTAAATCATTAGTGAGAATGATGTGATTAATTTTGATGAGTACAGAAATAAAAATAGAGCAATATCAAATAGTTTCAAAAACAGAAAAAAAAACTTATTGCTTGAATCAATTGAATCAAATTTGTGACACTTTTAATCAGCAGTATTCATTTTTACAAAAGTTTATAAAAATAATATATATATATATTTGAGTAAAATAAACTTACAATAAAATATAAATGCGCAATAAAAAAATAAACAGGATGAATGGTCCCTATAAAAGATAGTATTAGCATTTGAGCAACACGATAAAATAATGATTCACTAATGATTGCAGCAACTCATAGTATCAACACAGGTCAATAAATAAAATAATAAAACATTTTGTTTTCAATAATTTCTTCCAAATAGCATGGAGGGAGAATATTTTTCTTTCATACAATAGCATTGATTGTATCAGATTTTCAATCCATATATTCCATTTTGAATTTTCAAGGCTTGAAAATTCAAAATGGCATAATAAAATAAAAAAATAAAAGGTAATTACAACTTTTCTAACAATTTTCGGATTTTGTAGTCATGCCTAAATGCATTTTATTTCATTGATTGATATAATTTAATTAATGATTTTGTGCTACAAAACAGTTGCTGTCAAGAATTGTTAATGTCAACGTACTTAAAGGAATAAATTGTAAGATAGTCAACATCATGAAACTTGGAATATAGACTTTTGTCATTTATTTGTTATGTGCGCTGTAATTACATTGACCTTCATAAATTAAGGATTGGTATAAATAAAAGGAAAAATATAATTGAATAAAACATTTCCACAGAAATATATATATAGGGGTCGTTCCAAAAATAAAACAACCTATTTTTTTAACTTAAAAAGTTGATATGCTATTACATGGTAGAGAAGATGAAAATCTTGCTACGTTATAGTTATTTAAAAAAAGAAAAGATTTTAAAACTCATTTCAAATGGACTTTTATAATTCTATATATAATTTTCCACTTTACGAGGGTCGTTTCAAAAGTAAACCTTATTTTTTTTTTTTTTTTAAACTCAAAAACTTGAAGAGTTATGAAGACGAGGTGTGCTACCGTTAAAATGATTGAACTTTTATGTTCCAGAATTTATTTTTCTACATAGTCACTACCATTCTCAATGCGCTTTTATCAGTGAACAATGGCTATGCATGAGTGTCCAGAGAGTTGTTCCAAAAGTAAAGCCTCCTATATTTTTTTTTCTTAATTAAAAAAGTTGAAAAGCTATGAAAACAAGAGTGGTATCATTAAAACGAGCGACCGTTTGTGTTCCGGAATTTATTTCACTACATAGTCACTACATTTCACAAGGCACTTTTGCCAGGAATTCAATGGCACATCACATCCATGAAAGAGGTTGCTTTCCTCGAGTCTCACACAGTCAATATCTGCAGCAGAGAGACAAAACTTTCAGGTCATGAATGCACAAGTTCAGTTATCATAACAATGTAATTTGCAATGCTCTCTGATCCATTCAGGCAGAATAAAAAATGGGAGGCATTACTTTTGAAATGACCTTCATATATATATATATATATATATATAGTGGAGATGGTAATTAATAAAAACTATATATATATATATATGCATAAAAATAAAATAAAAATACCAGCGATGGTTGACGTTACGTTGTTTTGAAAAAAAACAAAAAAACAAATGAATTTATGAAATGATCAACGTTTCGTCCCTATTGCAGAGGACATCTTCAGGATATTAAAAGGAAAAATGCAGAAGAAGAAAACGATCATAGAACATACGTAAGTGAAAAGGAAACAGTGTTAGAATCCTACCCATATCAGGAAGGAAACTGTGTGTGTATGGGAAGGTTGGGTTGTTTAATGTCTATATATATATATATAGACACTTTTAAAAAATATGTTAAATAAATATGTACATTTTTTTTTCTCTCTCTAATCTATTTCATTTTGTTTAAATTATTTAAGGATTAAGGAAAAACGGTTAACCAGGATCTGTCTTTATATTTTGTTCTTTGATTATTATTTTCCCTATACTAGGGGCTAAATAGTAGAAGCCCTTTCTTTGCGTAATAGTATTAGTGTTCAATATTAGTGCTGACTCTAAAAGTCTTCTTTTGGCTCTATCACGTATTTTATAATTTTCGCATGATCTAAATTAAATGAATGAGCAATGAAAATGAAAGTTATATTTTTAACTAAGAAATGAATACCTTGGATTTTAAAACAATACAGCAAAAAATCAGAAATATTGTATCTTAATTAAAAATTTAAGATTTATTAATTAATAAATGAATATAAAATGCATTTAAGAAACAAGCAAAAAAAAAAAAAAACTTAGAATTTTTAGGTCACATTTCAAGGAAGAAATACATCTTATACTCATATCTGAAACACAATTACCAACTTTACAAAAAGATAAACATCCTGAGAGTGTGTATAAAAAAAAAAATTAAGGTAGCCAGTGCTTCAAACTCTCAAGATATTTAAAAAAAATTTTACACTCAAATTTTAGAATTTTTAATATTTGCTACTGGGAGCTGCCTTTAAAATGTAATTAATGAAGAAGTGGTGGTAGTCAGTTTTTATTTTTTAAACAAAATAAATACTTAAGATTAACATTCATTTATCTCAATGGATAAATGTAAAAAAAATTTTCATTTCACCTATATGACATTAAAATGGCCCACTGTTAATTAAATCAATAATACAATACTTTAAATATAAATATATATATATATATATATAGTTGCAAGGAAAGACCAAAGCACTGATGCGTGTATGCTTAATTTTCACAGCTATTTTTTAAACAATTCATAATAAATTAATGTTTGGTGTTATCCATTTGTAATTTTATTGTTCTATTTTCCTCTGTATGTGGCTGTATGTATATATATTAGCAGCAATTAAGTAAAAAACAAAGATAAATTCTCCAAACCTTTCTTAAAATGTTCACTCATTTTCAAGGGAGATAATCGAAATGACACTATTGGTTATAAAAATTGCAATATATTATACTAAAAATATGTAATATAAATCATATATTAAAAAAGAATACTTCGAGCTAAATTAATAATTGCTAAATGGTAGGTAGTCTTTTTTGTTTGTTTTTATTGCTTATAAATTAATAAACACTGAAAATTTAATATATCTATAAAAGTGAGAATGTGTGTGTGTAAGAGAGAGAGAAGGAGGACAACTCTCAATTTATATACTCAACAAATTTTTGATCAACAGACTTGAAAGTTAGTATATAGGATATTACTGATTTTTGAATGAATTGTTTTTAATCATCTGTATTCATTTGGAGAGGGGGGGGGGTAAAAAAAATTGTTTTCACTTTAATTGCTTGTCTCTACATTAAATTCATATTGTTCTAAATTCATATGACGTCTAAATTCATATGACGACTACATTTTCTAATATTTTCATGTAATGTATTATCCAATTTTTGCAGAGAACATTGCACCATTTTAAAATTATATGAAATTTTCAGATACAGATTAAAAAATGGAATTGTTCCATTTGAGTTAATATTCGTAAATATTGTTCGTGTTTTTCTTAGTTTCTTTTAAATTTTAAAATATTTTTACGCTAAAAAAAAACAAATCACTTGCACTTTCATTGCCTGTTCTTATATTTTCATGACTGATGAGTCTCAAAATACCAGACTTCAAAGCATCCAAAAAAATATCACACTCCAAAATGTACCGCCAAAAAAATACCACACTCCAAAGCATCCAAAAACAAAAATACCAGACTCAGAAGCGTCCAAAAAAACAAAAACAAACAAAAAAAAACAAAAACAAATATATATACACACACACACCTAGCTCTGAAGCTTCTAAAACGTGCCAGACTCCGAAGCATCCAAAAGGATACCAAGTTCCTAAATGTCAAAAAAGAAATCCCCAATTCCCAAAAAGCATTAACAAAATACCAGACTCCGAACATCAAAAAATATTAAACTTCCACAATTCCAAAATATCTGACTCCTTATTTTAAGGTTTTACAATATTCGGACTGTTGATTCTTCAAAATAAAAATAAAAAAGTGATTCTGGCTCCTAGCATTCTTACAAATTTGAATCTGCACCTCTGATTGTAACCCAATAATTTTTTTTTTTTTTAATCCATGCCATCATTTACTATATATTACTAAAATCAGAGTTGTAGAGTCAGAAAGTATAATGAGAGGTATACGTTACTAAGAGAGTAAAAAGTGGACCATCGGTCTACTTTTGGCAACTTCTTAACACTCACTTCCCTTATTTTATCCTTTGGTCCTCATATTCCATGAGTTATATTTCTGACAAAGAGGGAAGAATTGTTGTTTTTTTGGGTTGGAATCTATCCAACATTTATCGTTGGCTAGTTTTTTTTACCTCAAAATAGTATATCTTTTAACTACTTACATCAAGTGGTTTCATGCCTTATCTAGAACAATTTCCATTTAAAAAAATAAATAAATAAAAACAATAAACAAAAACTTCTAGAATTCAAAAATATCCGACTCCAACTCTTTAAAGTCTTCTGATATTCAGATTCCCTGTTGATTCTTCAGAGATTAAAAACTTTGACTCCAACTCTCAGCATTCTTAAGAGTCTGATTCCTTTGAAAATCTGATTCCTCAAACTCTGCAACCCAATCATTTAAAATAAAAATCTGTACCATCATTTAAAGTGTAATTTTGGTTAAAAAATAAAAATGCTCCGATTCAATTAAAACATCGATATGAAGCCTTGCAACTCATTTTCATTTTCCTGCGCCAAAAAAGCAGACCAAATATAAGACCAACTACAAAGACATCAACAAACATCATAGACGTAGCCAGGTACACAACGTTGTTCTCATCAAATATCTTCCAGTGGGAACCGATCTTTGCTGAGTCCGTCTGCATCTGGTTTCGCACAAATGATTTTCGCTGATGGTCCAGTACCAGCCGCCACAAGTGACGGATCATAACGGCTTCCTGGTTTGGAAACGAATAGTCGAGAACACCGATCATTGCAGCACTGCCAAGATAATCGGGATCCATGAACTCTTTTAAAAGTCTTGAGCGCCGATTAATCCCCACAAAAGCATAATAAGTGTCAATGAATTTAAGTCCAAGTTTCTCAGCCAAAACTCCTACCCACGCATCGTCTGGCATAAACAGAGGAGTATCCAAAGACATCAGGTACAACTTGTTGATTACTCTCATTGATGCAGCATATGCGGTCCCGGAACAGTATTCTGGAAAGGCACTACTCGTATATTCTTTCGAAACACGGAACTTACCTTCTTTAAAAGCTTGTGTACAACATGGATAATCATAGCAAAGGCTGAAGTGGTCATTATATTCCGCCTTCAAAGCTGATTGATGCAAATAAGAAATCAATTTGAATATATCCACAAACACTTCATCGTTCATGACCATTACAAACGTTGCATGAGGACAATAGAACCGAGCCCATTTCCAGGCCATTACCGTCTTCAAGGTTAGATTATAATAAGAATCAATAAAGTCTTCCTGTATAAGATCCCCATAGATCTCACTTTCCCGTTGGATAGAGGCCTGCAGATGTGCGTCCTCATCCCGGCCAAAGAGGAAAGCAACAACCACACTGTCATCACGGAAATTCTTCTTATTACCCCAGGTCTCTCGTATCGCCATTCTTCGATCAAACTGAGAAAATACTGTACGCACCAACACTAGAAGAAACACTTCCTTCTTGCGCAGACACAACGATGTCGGATTGATGAGCAATGGGTAGGGGTGGGGGTTACAGTTTTTGGGAGACAGGTAGTATTTAGAGGGTACGGGAGAGTTTCGACTCCATGGACGGGAAGTGACTGATGTGTCCAAAGGTTCTAAGATAATTTCTTTTGTTGGTTTGGGATTGTCTGCAGAATCTGGACCTGTTAAGACAAGAATATTTATATATTATTAATGTAGTATAGATTTATTTTTTAAAATCTGAAGCCTGAAAAAAAAAAAAAAGTCATTACTGCATGTTTGTTTTCTGAGAAAGAAAGAAAGAGATTAATTGCTTATAATATTTTTGCTTTACAACTAATGACAATGTTCATCAAAAGATATTTTTTTCTATTTTTTTAGGACTTATCCTGATCATTAATGAATTACAAGGTTTATTAATCTAATTCATTAGCTACCTAACTAACATTGTTCAATAGTTTACTTTTCTTTCTTTCTGTTTACTAAATGTGCAAAGGCCACTCGAGGATAATAGTTAATGAGTTTCAAGTGGTTGGTGAGACAACACTGGTGATGATATGTAATGCTGGAAATTGGACAAAATTTGATTATCTAAGAGGATCGCCCAACAAGGACTTATTTACATTGAATTTGAAAACAACCATGTTATAATCTCTTACAGTAAACACTCATCTAATTGCAATCACTGTCAACAATTTCTCCCACTCTTTATCAGTGCCTAAAATTAAGTACAAATTCGATGAACAAAGTTTCTTGCTGAGAACTGCCCATCAGTCGAACTCTATGCTGCAGGGCTGCTTTCCAACTGACTAAAACATGCTCATTTTCAAGTCCAATGTAAACAAGTTCTTGTTGAGCCATTCTCTTAATGAAATTCTACCCAATTTCCACTACTACCGATTATTACAGTGCTGTCCCACCAACCAACTTACAAATTTAAAAACTATACATGAATAGAACTCACCATAATAGCAATATGAAACCAATGATCTAATAAAAAAAACTATGAAAAATGAATAAGTAATTAATTAAAGCTCATTTTTTCAAAAGAATATGCAAATTTTTTAACCTTCATGTAGTTGCTCATATATTTATGACAGAGTATATTAATCTTTAAACAACAAAAAGTTTTTAATATCAATGTAAGAGCGAGAAAAAAAAAAATCAACTATATATATTACTAGCAGTATTTGAGCACAAACAATTTATTATGTTTAGTAACCTAAATTCGTGTAAAGATAAAAACAAAACAGTTATTAGTTATAAGTGTTTAAAGTATGCACAAACATTTATCAATATATATACCCAAAAGGAAATGAAATTATGTTAAAATAGGTAAAAATAATGTAATTTAGATTGTGAGTTATTTTCGTTCAAAAATTATCACAAAACATGTAATAACAGTTAGGGTTGGATCAAATACAATTGTATTTGTATTTCAATTGTATTTAAATACAATTTTAATGTAATTGTATTTGTATTTTTAGATTTAGGAATAAATGTATTTGTATTTGTATTTGTATTTTTAGACTTAGGAGTAAAAGTATTTGTATTTGTATTTCTGGTATTTGCATTTCAATTGTTAAAAGTCAGTATTTGATCCAACCCTGTTCACATACATGTTGCTTACGTGTACCAGTCTACCAGCCCTGTCCACTTCCAGTCACACATGCTGCTGCTAGTTGAGCGAGTCAAGTAGCTTCAATTCAGGGTTGCCAGCTTGGCTTTTTTAAGGCCAAATTTCGCGAATTTGGCTTTTTTTGAAGCAGTTTGGCTTTCAAAATTTTTGTTTGTTTTTTTTCAAATTTATGCTTCAAATTTGGCCTTTTTCGGATAATTTTATATAAATATTTATTAAATATGGATTATTAAAGAAAAAGTTATAATAAAGTAATTTAAACAGTTGTTTGGATGTCTAAACTTGTAGATTTAAAAAAAAAACTTTTGACCTCCCACTCCCATTCATGGATTTACACCCTCTCAAGCGAATCTCGTACCTAAATGTTTAATCCGGTTTCACAGTTACTTACTAAATGTCTATATGGACCCTTTCAAAGAGTTCACAGTTGAGTATGAAACCATTTTGGGGACATTTTTTAGTGCTGGAGCCTTGTCCCTGCCAATTAGGTCACCGAGTATATTTCCTCTGAAATAATTAATTCTTGTATTTTTCGTTTGAAATTCTTTAAAAGTAGTATTTTGAAATTAATTGAATTAATTTATTTTCAATTTATAGAAATTTGAAAACTTATAACTATAGCTATTTAAAGTTGTATTTAAAATTAATATTTTTAAGTATTCATATACTTTTTCCTGAGTAGTCCCAAAAGTTTAATTAAAAGTCAATAATTATAGATTTTCTAACTATCTTGGATTAATAGACACATTTGCCTTAATAATGACGCATAGATTGTTCTTGGAAACAAAGTCTAGTTTTAGAGTTATGACTAAAATTAAATTTATCAATATTTTAGAGATATTTTAAGTTGATACCTCCAATCCCCTGAGTAAATTTGGTCTTCTGACGACTGACATAATTCTTTTAAGAATATGATTGACAAATAGAAACTTATTTACAAATTGTACCAATAAATATGGTATGGAAAAAATGGCACTAGTAAAAATGGTAAGTAGATGTGGAGTCTAAGATAATAACCAACTACTTTTCAATTATGCTGTCATCTTAGAAATCTGTCGATTATACTCGCATGTTTACTCATTGTGTTTTCTTCAGATTTCATGTGTAATACTAAATAGATTGTAACTCCAAATGGTTACTAATATCATAATCGTAAAAAAAACATTTATAAACATCTCTTTTATGTAATCTGTCCCCGTTGTCAATCAATGCTTACATTAAAGTGTAGTACCTGCTCTGATGACCTAACTTTATCTAGTCTGTCCTTGGTCGATGAAAGAAAAATTCTTCTAAATTGGGGTATATATTTTTGGCTATGGGAGATAAATTCTGTGCCTTTTACTTTTTAAGGCAATTTCATTTGGTTTTACAATTTTGCCAGTCAGACTTAGAGATAGAAAAAAGTTAACTACCCTAAAAAGTTATGATGGCCCGAAAATGAAAGAGCTTCAAGATTTTGAAGCCTTTCGCCAGAAATATTCTAGGGTGCTGTGCAACATCGGCACCATCTGAAAGAGTTTTCAGCAAGGCTGGTAATTTTTATACCCCAGAGCGAGCCAAACTTGGCCCGGAAACTTTCAGAGCTCTAATGATGATAAAATGCAATGAGGACATGATATAGAGTGTAATGTAGATGTCAAATTTGGAAGGAAATATTTCTTCTTTTTTCTTCTTTTCTTCGCATATTTTCAGATTGTTTAAATCAGTTATTGTATTTTTATTTGTATTTTGAGATTGAGGAATAAAAGTATTTGTATTTGTATTTGTATTTTTAGCGTTAGTATTTGTATTTGTATTTTTAGAGTTAGGAATAAAAGTATTTGTATTTGTATTTGTATTTCTGGTAACCTTAACGAAAGTATTTGTATTTGTATTTCAATTGTTAAAAGTCAGTATTTGATCCAACCCTGATAACAGTTAATACCCGTGTGAGTCCCGATAAAGAAAAGGTTAAAAAAAAGTTAAGGAACCCCCCCGGTAAAGAGTACCTGTGCGATAGGTGAAAAAAAAAAAAAACAGCGGCAGTATGCAGGATCGAACGTGTAACGCTTTAGAGATTGTGCCAAAAAAA
Organism: Euprymna scolopes; assembly: GCF_053919585.1. Lineage (NCBI taxonomy): Eukaryota > Metazoa > Mollusca > Cephalopoda > Sepiida > Sepiolidae > Euprymna > Euprymna scolopes. The sequence continues at coordinate 137,523,665 of NC_136484.1, forward strand.
CGACAGAAACGCTTTAGTCAAGTGGTCTACCACAAACTGACAATGTTAACACTCTCGAAATAATGCCTTTAAAGATGAGGTGTTTAGATGTGCAAATATTCTTAAAATAACTCCCTTCATAATGCCCCTGCAAATTATGTCCCCGATAGTAGCCCCTTACTTCAAAGTGGCACTGTGCCTTGTTTGGGGTGAAAATTGATTAAAAAAAAAAAAAAAAAAAAAAAAATTAAAGTGACTTGTTCGGTTGACACCGATAAATCGCTTAATGTAAATATAAATCTTACTACTTATAAATCCCAGAACTAAAGTATATTTTAACACGTATTTTGCATTATTAAGGTTTGTAAGAAAAAAAACCTTAGGAAACAGATGTTGATTAGCTCATATTTAATATAATCACAGATTCATGATATTTACTTTATTTGTTTTCCCAATCGATTCACTAAATCTGTTGACGTTTTGCTGTATCTACATTGCCTCCACTGTCAGTGTTATCCCAGGCATTACACTCAACTGACACCCTTGGGCAAAGTGTTCACCTTAGCAATCAGCAAAAGTCGGTTTTGTCCAGTTCAAAAGCTGTATCAGTACTGAAGGATTTATTTAGGACGAAGATAAACATTTTTTCTTCCCCTCCACAAGATTTTTTTTTTTTTTTACTGAGGAAGGTAAATTTAAACAATGAAGCAACTCTTTTAGTTATTATTATTACTAATTAGATAATTAATTATTTATTCTTAGTCCTACAAAAAGAAATCATAATTGTCTTTGTTGGTGACAAAACACATAGTTTAGAATTAGATTTAGGGTTAAATAAGTTTACAGTTTACCAGTACTCAGTTGTACATTCATTTGCTGTCTAATGCAATCTTTATTTATTCTAATGCCTTTATTTATTGTCAGCCAAGCTTTTTTTTTTTTTTCATAGTATAAAAGTAATTTCCTATTTAGGATTATTTGGGGCATTAGGCACCAGCAACTAGCTATCCTTCACAAACCTTTCTATCCCAAGTTAATCAAGTGCCTACTATGGTACTTGAGGGACAATAAACGGCAAGCTTGTCTGATCACTGACAAATCACTGGCCTTGCTTCTCAAGAGTAGCATTTACTGAGCCAATCAAATGTGGTCATTTTGTGCCAAGCTGAGAAGCTATTTTCCTTCCAGATCTGAAGCCATTTTGAAACTGGTTTCATAACTTTTTACTCCAGAAAGTGATTGTTTTTTTACACTTGATTTAATTCAGATTGTCATTTTTCATGGCTTTAAAGTGTGTTAAGATGGTCTTCATCCACAGCCTATCAAATGTGATCATGATTTTCACACAAATTTTAAAATCTGCTTGCCATGTTTTTGTACGCATTTCGTACGTTAAAGGCTTTGTACTGCTATGCATTTAAGCATTACATGTAACAGTGTGTAATTTATTAGTTTAATAAATATCTTGATCTTTGAAAAAATTTGGTGCTTAATATCCCATATCTGTATTTTTCTGAACGAAAAGAGTTGAAAATCACTATGATGTAAATAATGAGAAACATGATTATATAAAATTTGATCTATTTTTATTATTGAGAAAGTTTTATAAAACGAAAATTTATAACAGACAACATTTACTTATAATAATACTTGAGTACAAGGTGTTTAATACCCCTATTAAAAATTTGTTGAGAGTAGAATGTAGAGTCTGAGCCATTTGGAGGATATGAGATTGTCATGAAGAAGCAGATACATGTCAATCAAGCAGCTAAGTATTTTATAATCAACAAAAAGTCATTGTTCAAGATAACGTCAAAGGAAATCCGTATCAACAAACATGTTGTGAAACAATCAGTGTTGTATCTGTTCATGAAAATGTGCTTGCTGAATGAATCAAGCTGATGCTGGATGGGGCTGGGGATTTACTTCTGAGATGGTCCCTCCCCATCAAGTTTGCTCGAATCCACATAGAGCCAATGGGAAAAAAAAGGACCTTCTCATGATTATAGCCTACATAGATAAATCCTTCAAGCTAGAGATCATCAAAGCAGGATTTAGTTGCACAGGCGTCTGTCCTTTCAACGCCAAATGGTCACTGCGAGAAGTCAGCCTTGTGTCACTGTTCAAATAGAGCCATCCACATCTTCCTTTAATACCAGCTTCTCCAGTGTTTGCACTGCTCCACCCCCTATTCGAGGACCCTCATTTTTTGCCCTCTCGCCAAGACATTCATCCTCAAACATGCCTGTTTCGTTGCTGAGTTCATTAACTTTGACAGACTTATTGAAAGACTTCTTCCCCAAACAACTGATTCCCCAATTTCAATTTGCAGCAAGAGGGAGATCAACTCAAATAAGATATCAATATGGGGAGAGCCTCACAACAGATGAAAGTATCAACAATGTCATAAAAGTATTTGCTGTTAAAGGTTAATACAGCAACTAGAGAATGTGGCAGAGGAAAAAAAAGAGAAAGGCAGGGCAAAAGAACACCAGGATAGGCAAACCATCACTAACTCGATCAAGAAGCTCATTGTCAACATCTGAGGTGGGGTGGGGGATATTGACATTGAGGAGTGTTGCACAGCTAGTCAAGAGGGTGTCATTAACCGGTTAAGTGTAGTATCACATATAGTGCACCAGCATCAAAATTTTACTTAAAACTCTCCAAAATGAGGAATGGCTGCGTGATTACTGCGTACAGTATCCCCGGTGCTTAATGCCCCAGGTGATGAAAATTTGGAAAAACTAATCTGTTTTCAAAATATTCAACAAAATATATATTCTTCTCTAAAGAACACAAATCAATTATTTATTTGAACAAAAAGGAACAAAAGGGAGAGTTGTAGTAGAGAATCTAGAAAGTGAACTCTTGGAAATAAACCACGGCACCAAACAAGGGTGCGTACTGGCCTCAACACTGTTCACCCTATTTCTGACAGCCGTCCTAATGCTGCTTCATCAAAGCATCGAAGAAGGTGTCTTCATCCACATATGCTCTGATGGGAAACTGTTCAACCTTGCAAGACTGAAGCCAAGACCAAGACAACGAAGGAGCTGATAACAGAACTACTGTTCGCAGAAGACACTGCTCTGATAGCTCACAATCAAGCTCAGATGCAAGGGATAGTTGATACTTTCTCTCAAACAGCCAGGAAGATAGGCCTACAAATCAACATAGAGAAGACTGAAGTGATGTATCAGCCCTCACCAGATAACAAGGACCCGCAAGAAGCTATAATAACAATAAATAGCAAGATGCTAAAAGTTGTTGAAAACTTCAAATACCTTGAAAGCACTCTAAGCACTGATAACCATGCTGACAAAGAAATAAGCTGCCAAATTCAAAGCGCATGTGCCTCCTTTGGCAAGCTAGAAAAGAGGCTCTGGATAAGGGCTGATATCTGGCTAGAGGCAAAGTGCAGAGTCTACAAAACCATCGTCCTACCAGCCCTGCTGTACTCAGCAGAGAGCTACACTCTGTATAGAGAACATGTAAGGAGATTGGAAGCCGTCCAACAGAGACACTTGAGAAGGATCATGAAGATCAAATGGAGTGACTTTATACCAAACACGGAAGTTCTAAGGAGAGCAAATCTAAATAGTGTGAAGCTATCCTTGCTACTATGTAACTACGATGGACCGGGCACATTACTAGAATGGAAGAAAACTGAATTCCAAAGATGATCTTCTACGGGGAACTGGAAAATGGAACCTACAAGGTAGGAGGTCAGAAGCTTCACTACAAAGATGTAACAAAGCAGCACCTGAAGGCAATGAACATCAATGCCGAAAGTTGGGAAGAACAAGCCAAAGAAAGGAGTGGTTGGCGGAACAGTCTTCACAAAGGAAAGAAAGAAATAGAGAGAAAGATTGGAGAAGCCTTAGAGCTGAGACACTATAGACGACACAAACCTGGCACCCACATATGCAGTGCCTGTGACCGGATGTTTCACTCAGAAAGAGGACTATGCCAACACCGAAGGATAAAGCACTGAGGCCCCAACTAGTCATCGTCAAGACTGACGGACTGCATGTTGATGATGATGATTTAAACAAGATATCACAAACATATTTATACATATATTTATATAACCTTTTTTCAATATTTTTTAAATTTTTTAATGCCTTGATTAAACTGTACAAGTACAAAAAAAATACTTGGCTTCCGATTGGATAAACGCTTCAGTGGTTCCACTGGTTCACAGCTGTTTACGTAGATCTGCTTCAAGAAAAGTCGATTTAATTTGGTTCAAATTCTGTAGAAGTATCCAAACTAGAAATGGACAAGCGGTCGCCGAAGAGTCAATTAGTATTAACATCGACTGAAATATTCCTGCACCCCCTTTAATTAATTTAGGGTAATTACACCTCCCGCTCTGTGTTAACAAGGAGTTTAATAATTTTCTTTGCTTCTTGTCCAAAATTCACCCTATATTAAAAACAAAGTTGTAGAAAATGATTACGTATCCGTGACAAAACAAAAATATCATATTCCAAAACTCACATGGGTGCTAGTGCACTTATTGATCCATGCTATTTTTTAAATCATATTTCCAAGTTTAATTAAAGTTTTATGATGTTTTTTTTTATTCAATTGTAAGGTTAAAGTATAGAATAGGTACAAAACACCCTCCCCATGTTAAGAATGGCTTTTTAAATAATAACTATTTCAGCACGGATCAATAAGTGCACTAATACCCTCACGTAAACTGATCACGTAGTTTTATTTTTATGAAAATAAATTGTTTATAAGCGCTTAATGGGAATTCATAGCGATTGCAAAATTCATCTCGCAATCTTAAATTATTGAGTTATTTCCTTTGTTTCTTGGAATAATTTTCAAGATGGGGTCGCGAGACAGTCTCCCTTTATTGTTTATAAAATTTAATTTTCTTAGTTAAAAATAAAACTACTCGATCAACTTACGTAATTTTTGGAATATGATATTATCGTTCTGTCATGAGTATATACATCATACAGATTTTCCTTTATTTTTGTTTTTTAATATAGGAGGAATCCTGGATAAGAATCTTTTCTTCAAATCACTATTATTATTTTTTATAAAAATGCCCATTATTGATAAAAAAAAAGGTTGAAGGGCGATACTTAAAGGTGCAGGCAGCAATCAGGGTTGCAAAAAAGAAATCTCCTTAAGCCACCCACCTAACGGGGTCTGGTAACAGAACTATCTAAAATTCCGGAGTAGAAGACTAATGGTCTGGTCTCTATGAAAACACAGTACAGACTAAGAACCGATAGAGAGACCAACCCTGAATATATAGGTTGTAATCACCTCCCACCCCTCCTACTCAATCCTGACTATAAATATCAGAAGTAGATAGACATTCAAGTTGGTCACAATATCCCCCGTCGCTGAGCCTGCCAGATGTAAGTAACATTCATCCAACTCATTTTTTTCCCCACACTCCCAACAAGAAAAAGAAAAAAAAATTCAAAAGGGAAAAAAAATCATTAAACTGAAGCTCAGAAAAGAAATAAAATAACAATGTCCAATCCACTGTTTATAAGGAACATGGTATCCTCCTTGTCCCTTACAACATGCTATTGCTGATTACAATTTTAGGCAGGTAGCAGGCTTGATCTTCCTCTACGTTGTTTTTGTGGTGCACACTCAGGGCAGTACCATTTCCGTCTTCTTGGGGGTGCCTCATCGATGCCAACACATTGGAAATGATACCATTCATCACATGAGTTGCATCTAATCATGTCCTTATCTAATTGAGGAGCATTGCATATTGGACATAACCAGACAGGGTCTTCTGGAACGGAAGATAAACACGATGGCTCTCCGTCCCCATCAACAACTGGCTCATTCACTGTGGGTTCGATAGAATCGGTGACCTCTGGTTCTGGAATATTGTTAGGGGCCACAGAAAGCTCTAAAGGATACAGATGTTTCAATGAGTGGACTTCCACAAGACCATCTCCTCTCCTGACACGGGCGGATCTAACTACATTATCATTGCCTCATATAAGATCCACAATGGTTCCCAAAATCCAAAATTGTCTCGGTTTTAAGGGGCTCTTAACCAAAACCACATCATCCTTTTGAAAGCGATTCTCTGATCGCAATCGGGAGTGCCCCGGAGATTTCCGTCCCAGGTCCAAAAGGTATTCGTTGTACGACAACTTATGGAAATCAGTAAACCATTAGTTCCTATGCTCCATGGTTCTGATCAGTCTCTCCCTGCTGGGTGGCACTGCCGTAGCAAGATCTCTCTGCCCCAATTGTAACAACAACCCAGGGCTCTTGTTGGGTTTCAAGAACATGTTGGGAGTGATAGCTGTAGCATTATTGTCTGCAGACACCTGGTATGTTAGAGGTTGATTGTTAACCGATCTCTGAATATCGGAGATCATGGTCACCAGTGTGAAATAATCCAATTTGTTTCTGCCAATGATCTTAAATAGGCAGGTTTTTATGGTCTTGAGGAAACGTTCCCAACTTCCTCCATACCATGGTGAAAACAAGGGAATAGTATTAAGTCTCATGCCACACGAGCCAAATTTATCTTGATATTCGTTCATTAGAGAAATATGGCAAAAAAGTTTCCGACTTCCAATAAAAGTTTGAGTTATCGTTTTAGATAGCCCTTGGAATCCCATATTGATTTGTGAAGTGAGCCAGAGCTTTAAAGAAGGACAGCACGCTCATGTCCAGAACCACCTCTATATGGACGGCTCTCACATTCAGGCAAATGAAAACTAACAAATACATTTTTCTGTTAGAGTTTCCCTCCTTCACTCAGACATCGCCAGTGAAGTCAACGCCTGTATGCTGGTAAGGCACTTCAAAATCAACACAAGGAGCCGGTAGACTAGCCACAGCATTGGGAAGCACTGGTCTGAAATTGTATCGCTTACGTCTTGCACAAGATGCCAAGACTTTATTTACCGCTTGTCAACCTTGTGGAACCCAGTAGCCGCTCGGCCTCAATTCAGCCAAGGTTGCTCCGGTTCCCAAATGTGAACATTTCACATGACAGTCTACAACAATAAGTTTTGTAATTGGGTGATATTTTCCAAGCAAAATGGGATTTTTTTACCTCATACGCCAGATGTGAAGATCGGTCAAGTCTTCCCCTTGAGCGGATTAGTCCATCAGAATCCAGAAATAGATCTAAGGCACGAACTCGCATGGGTTCCTGGTTTCTCATAGGTTCCATCAGATACTCAATTTCTGCAGGAAATTCCTGTCTCTGGAGTAATTTCAGCAAATAAACTGCGGCTTTGGAATTGTTGTCCCATTCACGCCCCAGTTTAATAGCCAAAAACTTGTAGACCAATGAAGTGACTCTCAGCGAACGAGAAAAGGTTGAGAACCTATGGATAGGTATGATAGAAGAGCATTCTTGGCCCATGACCAGTGAATAGTTCATTGACGCATGAGCCATCTGTCAGCAATGTTCATTTAAGCATGGTAACTCCTGTGCTGGCCACTGAAGGAGTCCTCCGCCTAGCCAAGAGGGACCAGTACACCAAAATTCAAAATTAGACAGAAACCTTCTCATTGTTAATCCTCTCGTTATATCAACTGGATTATGCGTCGTGGCCACATATTTAAAAATAGGCTTTAGTCCATATCGTGATTCCAACTCGCAATTCATCAGTAAAATGTCCTTCAATCTGTTTTTAGCAAAAATGTTTTTGCTGGCCATAGATTGCGACAACAGCCAAGACAACACTACCTGGGCATCGGTGGCCACGCACAACCTAGCTGGAATAAACTGCTCACAATTATTCAGGATGGTTGGCAGGCATTTTAGTGCAAGATAAACTGCCATTAGCTCTAACACAGGCATAGTTTTTTTCCTACATTGGGGCAACCTTTACCTTAGAGAATAGCAAGCAAGATCGGCGGTCTTGCACCACGTATGCTGCAAATCCATAGGCTTCCTTAGATGCATCACAAAAGATGTACAGGTCACCAGGTTGTCCCACAGAAGGGTCTGTCTATTAAAATGAAGATCACTTAACCCGGACAGATCCTTAGAAAGTTCTTTCCAACCACTCAAAATCTCAGGAGGAAGAGGATCATCCCAACCAAAATCATTCTTCCACAGTCCTAATAAGCACACAACTTCAGACTGTAACCGGGAGGCAGAGAGACAGTGGGTCGAATAGTTTAGAAGCTTCAGAAAGGATCCTTCTCTTCGTTGAGGCACCAGGATCACACTGAATAGGTGCCACATGAATTTTTTTCTGAAAGGGGATTGTATTGATACCCCAATACCCTCTCCACTCCTTGTGTACACTTAGCGTACCATCACTTTTCATCCTATCTCGGAGGGTGTCAACATTTGTGTTACATGACTGGATAATAAATCCTCCCTTCCGCAGACGTTTCTTTGTAAGGGAATATAGTTTGACAAGTTTGTGCGGATCTGCTTCAGCTGTAACAAGGTTGTTCACATAAAATTGTGTTTCCATCATCTTCCGACAATCATCCAATGGATACTGAGCTGCATGAAATTTAAGAATACACCCCAATATGAATGGGCTGGCAGTGAACCCAAAAATCAACGTAGAGTATCTAAAACAGCGAAGATGATCTCTGTCCTTGATGAAAAAACAGAACCTGTTCTTGTCAGCTTCCAGGCTGAGACGTATCATTAAAAATGCCTTTCGAATGTCCGTCAACAGTAGTTATTAGCTCTAAAGCTCATCAACAAATTTAGCATGTCTCCTGTGAGGTTGATGCCAGAGTAAGCGGCTTCATTAAGGGACATTCCGTTACTAGTCTTCAAACTACAATTGAAAACAGGACGGAACTTGGTCGTAGCTGTAGGGTCATACTTAACAACTGGCCGATGTGGTATCCATACATAATTCTGAAATTCGTGGACGGGTACAAAGATCTCAATTATACCATCCTGCTCCTGTTGCCAGAACACTTCCAAGTAGTCCTGATACATATTATTTTTTATCAGGTCCTTAGTCACCCGATCCAAGATATGTAAAGAGACAACATGATTAGACGGGACTCTGGCTAACTTGTCAACATGCCAGAGAAGCTCTGCATAGTATGTGCCATCTTTGAACTCTATGGCATTTTGAAAGCACTTTATCTGCTCTTGATCATAGCCAGAGAAGGTATTTTCATCATGTATTCCCAAAGATTCCAGGTTGAACATCTGTTCCAACCCCCTCTGTACTTCACTATCAGGGAAGAACTCGGCCAAGGGGTCTAGGTATGTGGGTTGGCTCTCAAGAACAAAACACAGGTGGGAGGAATGCACTTGTGGAGTCTGCATCATTACCGAGTTAAATGAGAGGTGTGCTACCTCATAGGGAGTTTGATCCTCAGAGAAGAAGGATTCCACAGTTCCAAATGGGATAACACCTGCTGGTGTGGAGAAGGCCCATCCCTTCAGACAAGGAACAAGTTGAAAGGGCCCCAATTGATGTAGGAGGTTCAAACCGAAAATACCTTTGATTGGTATGAAGTCCGAGCCAGTTTCAAATTTCCCGGCCAGGGAACATTTAACATCCCGGAAGGCATCTAACAAGAGTTCCAAATTTGTTAGTTAGTTTAGACAAATCGATTATCTCGGCTACAAAAACATGAGATGTCACTGGATTTCCACAACCCAAATTGATGTCCAGAGCAACTTCTTTGAAACTTCTATCACATTCGCCAAGCAGGGTGGATAACCTAATCTGGCAATCCATTCCAATTGTCTCTATTGAGCCCAAGCCATGCAGTACATCAGCAGACAGATATGACCTCCCACTGCCTCTGTCCAGGAGGCAATTGATTGCAATAGACTTCCTTCCCCTGCTGAAGGTCACAAACAAAATGGGAGGCAAGCTTCGAGAATATCCAGGCCACGTCTAGGGGCTAGTGTCTATATGGAATGAGGAGGTAGTCTTGGGTCTCCGTGCCACTCTCAGAAGCATCTAAAACCAAGCTCCTATCTTTACATCATCAACGCTCTGATCCCCATCTGGCATCAATTGATATGGGTGGCTCTTGTATAGGGGAAGCTCCATGTTTTGATAAGCTTCTGGGCTTGACCTTTACCCCTGACTTGAAATGAAATATGTACATCGTCAGTTGCCAAGATCGCTGGAAAAATGGTAGGATCCTTCTACCGCTCCAGAAGATATCTCACCCCTGATACAATTCTCTATCTGTATAAAAGCCAAGTATGTCCAAGGATGGAGTACTGCTGCTACATCTGGGCAGGAGCTGCTAAAAACAGCCTATCCTGCCTTGACAGAGTACAAAATAGGCTTTGTGGCCTAGTGGGTGATGCCCTTTTCTCTTCCCTGCAACCTCTCTCCCACAGGAGAGACGTTGCGAGCCTGTCATTGTTTTATCGTACTACCATGGCAGGTGCTCGTCTGAACTCCAATTTCTCGTCCTCCCTCGCCAATCTTTCACGATAAACACCTGTCTAGCTGAAACCACTGTCAAAAATTTTCCCCACTCCTTATCTGTGCCAAAATCAAAATGTAGATTCTATGAACAAAGCTTCTTTCTTAGAAGTGCACACCTGTGGAACTCTGTTCTGGTTGCCTGTTTCCCACCTGACTACAACCTAGATGTCTTCAAGTCCAATGTAAACAAATTCCTGATGAACCGCCTCCTTAAGTAAGACACTTTATCAGATCTCCAAAACTAATGTACTGTACACACAATAACCCTTATCCCCGAGTGGCTTCCGGGCCTTGATAAGTGGTGACTACCTTGTATAAAAAAAAAAAAAAAAGAACTCCTTCCACTATCAAATGAAGTACTGGCAGAGGTGCCGACCTTGACCTGTAGTCGTTTAATTGCCTCCCCGGTGAGCTGCAATATGGAAGACAAGGATGGTATGCGGTTCCCCGTCAGCCCAATCATTTCCCCCTTTAGTTCCTTAGGAAACTTCAAAAACAGAATCTTGGCCATTAAACGAGCTCCACCTGAAGTATTCACAGAAAAGTCACAAGAATAAGCATTTCCTAGCTCCTCCAAGAGGGAAGCAGTCCTGGAAATAAACTCGCCAAAATCAGAGTAGGAGATCTCCTTCCTTGGTGTATAATCAAGTATGTCTTGGAATATTTGATCAATGATCTCATCGATATTTAAATATTCCTTTTTCAGTAAAGCAAGGGCACGTTGATAATTTGCATCTGTGCAGCTCAGATGGTTGATTAGCCTCAAGGTTCTGTCTGTAAGGGAGCATTTTAAGAAATTTAAACGTTCAGCGTCGTTAGCCATACCAACCACACAGTTTTCAAATCTGGACAAAAAATTCTGGAAACTCGTGATCAGTAGCCATCTCAGAACCACCGAATGTCGGTCCGGTGATCTGTATCTGTGGAGGTTTAACTACAAAGGAAGCTGAACTTCTCCCTGATGTGGAATGAGGAGTTGTATCCATCAAAGAACTGGCAGTAAGTGCAGCCAAGGAATCATCGAATTCACCAAACTCTATACGGTATTCCATGAGTTGTGATGCCCAACTAACTTCTGTTTCCAGTACATCCGTCTCTGGAATTTGAGCTAATTCCAGCTTAGTGATGCATACTTCCATTTCATGAATATACTCCAAAATATCCTTGCGGAAGATGGCATAAGCGTGCGAGGGTAACTACCTCCATGACACAGCTTCAACCGTTCCTCAACCTTTATCTTCAGTACAGTCATCCGTTGAAGGATCCGTTCCCTGGAAACTTTCATGCTGAATAACGAGTTGATCAATTATGTCACAGGTCAGCGAAAAAGGATAATTCTTAAAAATTCTTTTTTGCAATTTGATAAAAAAAAGGTTGAAGGGCGATGCTTAAAGGTGCGGGTAGCAATCAGGGTTGCAAAAAAGAAATCGTCCTTAAGCTACCCGCCTAATGGGGTCTGGTAACAGAACTATCTAAAATTCCGGAGTAGAAGACTAACGGTCTGGTCTCTATGATAACACAGTACAGACTGAGAACCGATAGAGAGACCAACCCTGAATATATAGGTTGTAATCACCTCCCACCCCTCCTACTCAATCCTGATTATACCTATTTACTATGCCTCCCCACGGGACAGAGTTAGACACCAGGGTCGTTTTTTAACGTGGAGAAGAGGTACAAAAATAAAAAAAATTGTCTCAGTCGTGAAGGACTGATTCTCCACCGAAAGAGAACAAGAAATGGAAGTGCAGCATCTGAAGAACAGATACTACACTTTGATCTTGACCAAAAGATCCTGATTATAAATATCAGAAGTAGATAGACATTCAAGTCGGTCACAATATCCCCCGTCGCTGAGCCTGCCAGATGTAAGTAACATTTATCCAACTCATTTTTGGTACTGGTCGCGGTAAGAGTTCCCTGCCGAACACCCTAAAAAAATAATGACTTCTCCCCACGCATGCGCAAAGGACATGTTTTAGTTGCCATAGTAATAAAATACATTACTACACATTTATTAATAATATCTCACTTTTAATCACTTTTATCGACTTTTTTTTAACTTTTTTTTTACTTTTTAATAGCATTTTCTTTTTAAATGACAACGTTAATGTTTATGAATATTGAAATAAAATACATTACTACACATTTATTAATGTCTTTTTTTTTTACTGTTTATGTGTCACTTTTATCGACCTTTTCTTTTCTTATATTGAAATAATATATATATGAAATATTGAAATTATTCTTATATTGAATATTGAAATAAAAGACATTACTACACATTTATTAATTAATAATATCTTTTTTTTTTTTTTACTGTTTTACTGTTTGTGTCACTTTTATCGACTTTTTCTTTTAAATGACGACGTTTTTACTGTTTATGAATATTAAAAGAAAAATAATTACTAAACATTTATTAATAAGAAAATGGGTGCTAGTGCAGTGCACTTATGATCCGGCGATCCGCGCTATATTTTAAATCGTATTTCTAAGCTTGAAGTTGGGTTTGTATTACTGTACACAGATTCGAAAAAGTTGTCAAAAAACAAATATATAACAGATAAATGTTATCAAAGGCAAGATAAGTTACTTTTCTGCCAAACTGGATATATTTTTTGTGTTTTTATTCAATGTAACATATTTATTCAGCTCGAAAAACATACAGTGTTTACCGTCGTTACCGATGTATTCGAAAATTCAAGATGGCGTCTCACACCCTCTTTAACACCGTAAGTATGGAAAAAGGTGTTATAAATAAAAAACTATACAAAATACTATTAAAAACCCGCCGAATATATGTCAACCTATGTCACGGTAACATATATTGAGCGAGTTTTTAACAGTATTTTATCCGGTTTTTATTTATAACATCTTTTCCCACACTTACCGTGTTAAAGAGAGAATAAGACGCCATCTTGAATTTTCGAATACATCGGTAAACACTGTATGGTTTTCGAGCTGAATAAATATGTTACATTGAATAAAAACACGAAAAATGTATCCAGTTTGGTAGAAAAGTAACTTATCTTGCCTTTGATAACATTTATTTGTTATATATTTGTTTTTTGACAACTTTTTCGAATCTATGTGTACAGTACAGTCGTACAGTAATACAAACCCAGTGAGTGCACTAGCACCTTTTTTTAATTATTTTAGAAAGTTATTCTTAACATGGGGATGGTGATTTTTAACAATTCTATACTTTCACCGAACAATTTAGTAAGTAAAAATACTGTAAAACTTGAAAATACTATTAAAAAAAAAAAAAAAAAATAGCATGGTACTTTTTCTGCATAAGTACCAGAAATTACACTTGAAAACAATAGGAAAATATTAGCAACTGTGACAATTTTAATCTTCAAGTTCTTACAAAAACAATAAAAAAATAAATAAATAAAAATAAAATAAAATAAAACAAATCCTACTTACCTGGACGAGGTCCAAGCAGTCTGCTTTGTGACATTGCAATAAAATAAAATAAAAATAAAATCGAATTTTGTAAAATCCAAAGACCACTTGAAGTCATATTTTCACTTTCGTTCAGAACAATAAAATTATCACATAATTATTAAAGAGAAAAAAAAAATCAACAGCTCAAAGTTATGTCATTGGAATAATTAAATCTACATGGGTCATGTATAAGTAAACATGTTTTATCATCAATGCAGTAAGAATTTATTCACGGACGGACAACAAAAACTGGAGAAAACAAAACAACCGGTGCATCATTAAATTTGTTCCTTGTTAAATTATTATCCTAGACAATGGCTTGTTTGATACAGTTTCCCTCCCTCCACTTCTTTTTATCCATTGCGAACGATAGATATATATTATATATTTATTTTTTATTTACTTTTATTTTTATTTTATAAATAACGAGTATAGCCGCTGGCGTTGCCCGGGAATAAAAGTACTCCTAGGTGTATCAGAATGTTTTTAGGAATTTTTGACACCCCTAACACGAAACTGCGAATAAAATATAAAACTCTCGTAATTTCTCTGTTAAAAGTGGGTTATTTATTTTCTTTATGGATTATACTTTCAAAATAAACTATTAAAGTTGTTTTAAAAGTAATATATATATATATATATATATATATATATATATATATATATATATATATATATATATATATATATATATATATTTTAAACGGTAATGAATTTTCCGAACTCAATATTTTTCAATTTTTAAACTTTAAAAATCTATCAAAATTTTTCTATTGATTCTATTTTTACGATCTTTTCAGGGTCAATATGAAATTTTATGTTCTTTCCAATAAACCGAATATAATATTTTAGACAAACGTTTTTTTTTAATTCACGCCCCCCCCCCCCATTTTCAAGTTTCTATTAAAAAGTAAATAATTAATTTACTCACCGAAAAGTAAATAATTAATTTACTCACAAATTGAAAAGAAAAGGTCAATAAATAATATATTCAAATTTAAAACAAAAAACAAGTAGTGTTTTTTAGAATTTTACCTGTAAAGTTTGAAGTTTAAAACCTTTTTTTTTTTTTAACCGCGTTATTTGTTTTTTCTTTTTTTTTTTTAATGGAACATTGGTCCTTGCTCCTTTAATTGAAAAAAAATTAGGGCTTGAATTACATTTTTCGAGGAGTTATAAGCTTGGAAAGACAGGGGGTCGAATAATTCACGCCTCCCATTTTGAAATGTCTATTAAAAAGTAAATAATTAATTTATGTACCAAAGTCTTATATATCACAAATTGAAGAGAAAAGATCAATTTGTCTCCTCAGCAACCGACAAGGCTAACATGCTTGCCAGTCGGTTTGCCTCAAACTCCACACTGGACCCTTCCAACCACCCCCTACCTGACTTTCCTATGCGGACAGACGCCACACTAGACGATCTGAAAACCACCCCTGCTCAGGTGCATGCTATCATAAAAAACCTTGACACCTCAAAAGCATGTGGACCCGATCTTATCCCAGCTGTGCTATTAAAAAAGTGCTCAGCCGAAGTAGCTCCAGTTCTCTCCAAACTCTACAACAAATGTCTTAATGAAGCTTGCTTTCCGGGCTGTTGGAAAACTGCTTCTGTTGTACCAGTATTCAAGAATTCTGGCGAAAGGACAGACCCATCAAATTATCGCCCCATTAGCCTCCTCCCACTTTTTGCCAAAATATTTGAGACCATAATTAACCATGCTCTAGTCCATCATCTTACAGATGCTAAACTACTGACTGACAAACAATATGGATTTAGACAAGCCCGTTCCACAGCAGACATCCTCACTGTGATCTCTGAACGTATATACCATTCACTGGACAAAGCGGGGGAAGGCAGAGCGGTAGCTCTAGATATATCTAAGGCTTTTGACAGGGTATGGCATGAGGGTCTCCTCAGTAAAATCAGATCATACGGTATCACTGGTAGAATACTTAACATAATTAAATCCTTCTTAGATAAGAGAAAAATCCAGGTAGTCCTCGACGGTCGCACATCTAAACAATATGATATAAATGCGGGAGTGCCCCAGGGTTCTATCCTTGGACCTCTATTGTTCCTGATATTCATAAATGACCTCCCCGACAACATTGCCTCTGAGATGGGTATATATGCTGATGACACTACACTCTATGGCAGACACGACAGGAAGACGAATGAACACATTTCTAAAGAAATGGCAGAAACACTAGAGGAAGACCTCCAATCTGTAGTGGAATGGGGACAAAAGTGGTTGGTCGCATTCAATGCTGCCAAGACTAAACTAGTTTCATTCAATAATTACAAGAAACCCTCTCTACCACCCATAGCAATGGTCAACGACTCTTTATCTGAGAGTCCATCTTTCAAACTCCTTGGCCTAACGTTCACAGGAAACATGAGTTGGAACAATTACATTGAAGGCATTGCCAGGGCCGCTGCAAGAAAGGTGGGCTCTCTCTACCGTGCTAGAAAACTACTAACACCCGAAAGTATCCTGTACCTCTATAAGGCCACCATTCGCCCATGTATGGAGTATTGCTGCCACGTCTGGGCTGGTGCATCTGCTACTAGTCTCTCGCTCCTTGACAAGGTTCAAAAGAGAGTCGCAAACCTGATAGGCCCTGAACTGGCATCTAAGCTTCAGCCTCTGTCCCATCGACGAAATGTTGCATCCCTCTGCCTTTTCTACAAGTATTTTAGTGGTGAATGCTCTGACGAACTGCAATCACTTGTGCCCCCACGACGCGAGCACCCTCGACAAACCCGACAGGCTACTAGATCCCACCCCCACACTGTAGAGGTCCCTAGATGTAAAAGATCTTTTTACTCCAATAGTTTCTTCCCCAGAACCGCAAGACTCTGGAATTCCATTCCAGGTCCCTGCTTCCCCAACAGTACTGACGTGCAGAAGTTCAAGTGTAACGTGAACCGACACCTTGCTGCCCAAATCCCTACATAGTACCCCAGTAGTTGTTGCCCCTGATAGTAGCCCCCTACACCAAAGTGGCAATTTGCCTTGTTTGGGGTGAAAATGTAATAAAAAAAAAAAAAATAAAAAAAAAAATAATATATTCAAATTTAAAACAAAAAAAAAAGAACTATTTTTTAGAAATTTACCTGTAAATCCGAAGTTTAAAACCTTTTTAAAAAAAAAAACACGTTTTTTTTTTTGTTTTTTGTTTTTTTTTAATGAAACCTTGGTCCTTGCTCCTTTAATTGAAAAAGAAAATTAGGGCTTGAATTACATTTTTCGAGGAGTTGGAAAGATGGGGTGGAATTATTCACTATTTTCACGAAATTTCTGACACACCTAAAGTACTCCTTACATATATATTAGGCGACAAACACAAAACATTAATATTATTTAATGTAAGAAATTTTTCCTCCCTGCAGAAGTAAATGCATTCCACAAACAAAGCCATACCTTTGAACTCAAATTTTATTCACAATGTAACAGCAATGAAAGTTCTTTGGTTCTGGTAAGTCCTTTGCAAAAACGGTGGCCGAATTTGCTCCCATACGTATGGAGCCTTTAGTTAGAATTCTTTGTTGGAATGTTAGTTCATTGTTCCTTTGGAAGGATCCATGTTGTACATGGAGAACACGATGGGAATGATGGCGCCTATATTCAGGCATAAAGTGAGTCCCATAGAACTCATGAAGAAATATAAGTTCCAATAATCAGATAATAACATGCCAATCGGTAGTAGAATGTCCTCTTTGGTTTGAATAGGTTCAGCAAATAGGTTGTCTCTGTTTGTAGAGTTGAGTCCTTCATTCACCGACTGTTTGGTGTCCATGAAGGAATAATCTTGGCTCCCTCGACAGAGGTGCCGCTGGGTTGAGTCTGCCCCGTTCCGTGTTTTTTTTTAGACTGAAAAATAAGCATGAATACAAAAAGGGCACCAAATCAAAATCACCTGACACATTCAAATTTAAACCAATAGCAGACCGGCTAGCAAACCGTGTAGGCGGCCTAAAAGAAACATGGCAGTTAAATATGGAATTTCTCACACACTGCCAAGGAGGAGAGGAAAATACAATGGATAATCATTACTTTTTTCCTAATATAAGTTAATTAATAAAACGGTCAGATAAACGCCGAATAGCAAGTTAATCCAATAAACATAAGTCTTAACTTAGACAATTTTATAATTTCAATATGTTTTAATTCAGTTAAATTTATTAACTTTAATATGGTTATTTGTTGACAATTCAAATTGAGATTCAATAATTATAACTTAATTCAGTTAAACTTTCTTAATATTACACTGCCAAAGAGGCGAGGAAAAAATAAAGGGTAGTCATTACTTTTTCCCAATACAATTTAATTACAACTATAATTCAATAAAAAATATTTTTATATTTTAATATTAATATATATGTGCCACTGTCTGTCGTCAGTTTTCAGCTTAAACTTCAGACTTCTCATGCATCCAGACATAAGCTAATTTCCACTACATGGACCGACCTGAAGAGCTTCATCCTTACAATTAGAACAATACCACTCCCTTAAGGTATCTCGATGATTAACTCCCACGCAACTGAAATGGTACCAGCTGTCACAGGAATCGCAGCACATCATTGGCGATGTTCCATCATTAGGATCAGAACAGGTTGGACAGAAAAAGGGACCTCCTTCTTCTATAAACTCAGTTGATACAATATCATCATTACCCTTAATTTCCAAGGCCACAAGGTTTTTTAAGAAATGGACCTGTTCGCACCCATCCTTAAAAACAACTGCAGAACAAACATTATTGTCGCTTCCAGTAATTAATTTGATTATTTTACCAAGATTACAAAATTGTCTGGTTTTGTTGGGAGTCTTAATAAGTACTATCTCTCCAACGGATAACTTGGGGGCACAATTGCTCCCAATTTTGGCATCGACTTCTATTAATGACAAGAGGTAAACATTATGCCAGATACGATTGAATTTTTCAACAAATTTATTGCTCCTTTCGAGGGAATGTGATAAAGCAGTCCTATTTGGAGGGTCAGGACATAATTCAGCATTATAATTAATAAGCAAACGAGGTTAATATCCTGTTTGAAGAAAATGATTCAGAGTTAAAATACTAAAGTCTTTGTTGGCAGAAGCAATATAAGTGAGAGGTGTGTCATTTATTGCCTTTTGCACACCAGAAAGTGCAGTCAGAAATTCAAAATAATGCAACTTTCTTCTGCCCAACAGTTCCCTCAAACATTGTTTGACAGTTTTAATTAGTCTCTCCCAGGCTCCCCCCCCCCTGCCAGGCAAAGTAAAGGGGAATTGTTCGATGGACAATGTGTATGGACTCAAATTGTTCCTTCAATTCGTCCATTTCGAGCACGTTCGATAACAATATTCTGGACGCAACAAAGGATTTCGCATTATCAGAATATACATGCATAAATAAATTGGTAAACCTAATAAAGGTCAGCATAAACGAGCTGGTGCTCATATCCGGCAATAATTCCAAGTGAATTGCACGTAAACTCATGCATGTAAAGAGTAATATGTACATTTTAACTTCTACCCCTCCAACTTTAATAGAAAATTGACCGGTGAAATCCACACCAACTTGTTTGAATGAGCAAACAAAGTTCACCCTGTGAGCAGCCAATACTGATCCAGCAGGTGCCTTACAAGGCAGAGCATTTATTTTTTTACATATGGTGCAAGTACGCACAAACACTTTTATGGCTTGTCTACATATGAGGAATCTAAACCCAAGACAGCCTTAATTTACTAAGGGTTGAATTAACCCCCATGTGGCAACAGTTAAGATGAGATTCCTTAATCACCAGTTTTGTTAATTAATGATATTTTCCCAACAAAAGGGGAGACTTGACCTCAAAGGGCAGAATATCAGAATTCTGTATCCTACATCTGGTTTTAATTAACCCAACTTTATCAAGGAATTACCCTAAGGCAGTTACCCTAGAGGGTGACACTTTCCCGGATGGTTGTTTCAAGTAACCTAATTCCAGAGGGAAAGCCTCTATTTGTATATTAGCAAATTACAATAATTTGGCCCTATTAAAATTGTCAGCACTACAGTGATGTAACAAA
Organism: Euprymna scolopes; assembly: GCF_053919585.1. Lineage (NCBI taxonomy): Eukaryota > Metazoa > Mollusca > Cephalopoda > Sepiida > Sepiolidae > Euprymna > Euprymna scolopes. Next base: position 137,543,566 of record NC_136484.1, read on the forward strand.
TCATAAAATTTCAACACTTTTTCTAAGACGCTGATTGCCTTAGATAAGCTGGAATACCTTGTAATATCCAACGGAAAGGTATTTTCAGAAGGATGTGTCTTCTGAGAGTACAAACATGATACAATTTTTTTATTAGTTTCGTTTAGACAAGGTAAGGGTGAGATTGGCCAATTAATGCCATCTCTATTGAGCCACTCTAGGCCATACATTCAGAAATTGAATAACTGGGAAAATTTAGAAGTATTGATACCTCTAGTTAAAAGATCTGCCGGATTTTCCAATGAAGAAACATATTTTAATTTCAATAGAACGCCAAATTTAATATTAATATCTTCTGAAAATATTTTGATCTCTGCGATCCTGTTTTCACTGAATATATTTTTTTTGGATCCTTTATTATTCAGAACCCACAAGAGGGCAACTTGAGAATCAGGCATCAGGAAAAAATTATGAATATTAGGGGGCCCCAGAGCACCAAAAACTTGAGGGGCTACCTTAAGGGCTAAAAACATAGTCAATAGTTCCAAAGTGGGAAGTGACTTCCCTTTGATTGGGGCCACTCTGGCCTTTGCAAACAACAGAGAACAATTCGCTCCTTGTTTCACATACAGGGTGAATCTGTACATGTTTTTTGATGCGTCACAGAAAAAAATAAATTTAACAAATAAATTCGACAGACAATACACGCCTAGGAAATTCAAACTTCCCCAAGTCATTTAAATCCTTGGCATGGGTTTGCCACAGCTTATTGAGGACTTCAGGTATCCGCTCATCCCACAACAACTTGCTTTTCCAGATCGAACCGGCGATGATCTTCCCCTGTATCATGATGGGGAGAAGCATAGACAAAAGGTCATACATTCCTGATATTTGCGAAAGAATCCCCCGCTTGGTATTAACCTCAGGGTCCACTAAACTGGGAGAAAGTTTGAACGTGTCCCGAACAGGATCATATAGGTAACCCAATACCTTCTCAAAGGCTGGGAAGGGAGAAGAAATAGTTTCATCCTCCAACATTTTTCCTTGTATCTTAGAACAGTTAGAATTGCAGGATCATAAATCGAAGCCTGCCTCTGACAGTCTGCTACGAACATTGTTATAAATAGCAAGTAGGGACTCTCTGTCACAACTGGTGGTGACAAGATTATCCACATTAAAATTGTTGCAAATAGCATGCGATGCTGCATCTTTTGCATATTTTTCCACATGGAATTTCAAAATGAAGTTCAGAATGAAGGGGCTAGCATTGAACCCAAATATAATTGTGTTGTACCTATAAGTACATAATTTGTCATCATTTTTAAGGAAAAAACAAAATCTGTTTTTATCCTCTTCCGACTTAAGGTGAATTTGTAAAAAGGCCTTTCTTATATCACCTAGAAGGACATATTCATTTTTCCTGAATCCCAGCAATAAATCCAATAATTTAGCAGATAAGTTCACGCCCATGTAGGCAGTTTCATTAATTGACGTTCCTTCTCAACATTTTAGGTAGCAGTTGAATACGGGATGAATTTTTATCGTTATTCCAGTTCCCTCCTTAATAATGGGTCTATGAGGAACCCAAATATAATCTTCATACTTCCCAGGCAGGACAAAAAACTGCTCCACTATTCCACATTTCCCATAATCCTCAAACACTTGGATGTATTCGTTATACATTCCCTTCCTTTCTAAGGACTCTGCCACTCTCTCCATTACCTTTAAGGAAGTCACAAAGTTACTTTTTACCAGTGGGATCCTATCATGATGCCATGGTAAGTTTACGTAATATTTTCCCTCCTCCCATACGATGGAGTTTTTGAACTCTTCTATTTTTTCCTTGTCCACAGCCGATAACTTAACTTCATCAATTCCTAATAAGTCGAGACTGAGCAACGTCTCTACCCCTCATTCAACTGCGGACTCGGAGAAGAAAGGCTTCAATCCATCCTCATAAGAGAGTATCGGATTCAGCACAGAATTGATCAAATAGCTGTTGCATTGAGGGAGGGATTTCACAAGCCTGCCAAGGGAGATGAATCTACTTTATTCAAATCTTTATTCAAAAAATATCGGCTCTCGCCAAACGGAATTATGAAATTTCCATGTCGTCATGCATTTCCATTAAGACACTCAACTAGCATGAGATTATTTAACTTGCTCAGAAGGTCCAACCAATAATCCCCTTAATGGGAGTTTCGCTCAAATTCTTATAACCGGGACTAAGCTGGAAACCTTCTTGAGACAAGTTATCGACAACTTTATCGATATTATCCACTTCGAATTTTAAATTTAAATCTTTGGAAAATAACGCCGCAAATTTAAAGCGATTTTGATCACCTAATTTAATCAATATATTGTACTCCTGAAATCTCAAGGAGTCACTGCCGATCAACGTGTTCACTGCCATATCAACCTTCTTGTGGTTTATGGTTTTATCAGAACACAATTTGAAGAGAATTTCCTGGGCAAAAAACGAACGTTGGCTACCAGTATCAATCAAACAGAAGAAATAGATTGGTCGTCCATGTGCTTTCATCGATATTCTAAGGACAGGAAAAATACTATTCTGTGATTCAGAATATGTTGTTCAGCTCACAAAGGATTTATTTCCTTTAGGACACATGACATTAAAATGGGTTTTCAACGCACAGACCGCACACGGGTAGGGAAATCCCTTACTACCACGACAAGCTGCCTCTGAGTGTTCACCCAGACACCGAGTACATAATTTTAACTGTTTAGCCCTTTAGCATTTTGCCTCGAAGGTAGGAAACTTACTACAGTTCTTAATTGAATGATCTGTAGCTTCACACAGTCTACATAATAAAGTGGCCTTTACTTCAAGTGGGGAAGAAGACGCCATATTGGATTTCATCTTGGGTGAAGAAGGCGCCGATTTTGGCGCGCAAATATCCCGCCGAACATCGAGCGGGGCGGCTAATAAATATTCAATAATTTCAAACACATGGGACATAATATTATTCAGAGAATCTTTCACCACTTCTACTCATCAATTCTCTTATAACATTAGGACATTTAGCAAATAATATGTGGGCTACCAAGGCTCCTGAGGCCCACCCTCAGCAAAAAAAATCAGTCTCAAAGGACTTGTCAAATTCGGTCAAATCTCTCTTAACTTTTCCGAGAAACGACTTCAAATTTTAAAAATCCGTTATAACAGACGGAGGAGGAATAATTTCTTCAAAAATCCGGATTTTAATCAAATCAGGGTTCAAATATTTTTCCCTTAACAATTTTAGCGCTACATCATAATTATCTGATGTTACATCTAGACTGGAGATTATATCAAATGCATCCCCATCTGGTTTTGATTTCAACACTAACAGTCTGTCAGCTTTATCTAAACTATCAGTGCAAAATTCGAATTTGTTCAGAAATGTTCTGAACGAAAATTTGTCATCTGTGGACATGCTGGAAAACCTTGGGCAGTCCAATTGCAATTTTACAGGCATAACAGTTGAAGCTTGCATAACTTGAGGTGCATCCAATTTTTGATTTTAATGAAAGCAATTTTTCTCCTATTTCTGAAGAAAACATTTCTGAAACCTCGCAAAGCAGTAATTTCTCCTCTTCTGGAGTCTGGACTAGAATTTGGTCTATCAGGTCATCCAAGTTTCTTAACCAAACTTTAATTACCGCTTCTCGGGATTTGAAAAAATCTGGTGTAGGGTCGTTAACTTCCAACCACTTTACCACACTATCAATGTGAAACCTTTTGGTCTCTCCTTTGGACATTAGTTCCTTTAGGGCCATATTTCATGCCTCGAGAACAATTAATAAAATAACAGCTGTAAATATCTGCAAAAATTAAGGTGGCAAAACCGCCAATATTCCAAAACGGAATTATGTAATCACAAATAAAAACTGGGGGGCAGGGGAGATTAAACCCTTTCCTTATCCCACTATTTTTAAATAAAATAGCAGTGGTATAATTATCTGCAAATGCTAAGATGGCGAAAACCGCCAATATTATTCCAAACGGAATTATGAATTACAAATAAACATGCAAACAAAATGGCTGCCAGTAATTAACAAGCCAAATTAGGGCTAAGCTTTAATGAATAATCGAGTTACCTATTTATAACCAAATTCGAAATAACCGAGCTACCTATGATGCCTAACAAGTGGGGGGGGGGGAATTAAACCCTTTCCTGTCCCCTAAAGATGTTTTTTTTTTAATAATAACAAAATTTTAATTCACCCTATCATTTGAAAACTGGCAACAGCTGCACAAGCAATTAATACATTAACATGGCATCACAATTACAATCAATATTAGCAATTTCAACTTAAACATGCTAACGAAATAGCCGCCAGTGATTAATGATTTAAATTAAATTAATATAAAACATTCAAAGAGTGACCTTTACAATTAACAGCTAAATTGCGGAAAACCATGAACTGTTTCTTTAGTCCTGTGAGTTTTTTTATTATTACGTCTACAGAATTTGAACCAAAGTTTTTTTTGTTTTTTTTTCAATTTAGTCACGTACAAATGATCCACGTGGGATCTTAATTCGAAAAAAATGCAATTATAATATGCTAGTAACTTATGACCCCAATATCAAGGTTGTATAGCAGTTATCTGCTCCTTTCCAGCGATAACTGGACCAACCAGCCGGTAGGTGTCGCAAAAAGCGACCTGGTTATCTGCCCTTGGGAGAGATATAAAAGGGGATGCCCGGATAATTCTCTCTCTCTCTCTCTCTCTCTCTCTCTCTCTCTCTCTCTCTCTCTCTCTCTCCTTCTGGGAATCAGCCTCGCAACGAAACGGTGAGACAATGCACCCGCCGGTCAACATCAACCCGGTAAGAGTTTTAGCAAATAAACACTTTTCCAGCCTTTTCCTTCAAGAGACATTAGCTCTACCGTCAGACACGCATTCGTACGCGGACTGAATTCCACTCCTCACACGCACACAAACGTACACACGTACACAATAACATTTTTATTTTCACAGGCGCACGCGAGAAATAAAACATCTCTTTAAACTTTATTCTATTTGTTAGTTTTAGTTATTCTGTCTCACTGCATGCGACAAGTTTGTCGTTTATGAACACGTATTTAATTGGGAGCACAACACCCAACTGCAACCCCCCCCCTTCCACAATTGAATTGAATTATTATCTAACGTTATTTTAAACGTAAGAAGAATTCCAAATTTTTTTTTAAGAGTGCAACACATCGTTAAACGAAACTTATTAATGTCTTAATAGGGGTTTTTTTTGCGACATAAGTTACCTTAACGAAATAATTACATTTCTGATCTAACGAAACAAAAAAAATATTTTATCCTTTAATCTGCTCAAATCATGGAAAAAAATTCTGCTTGTCTTAAATCAAGAATTTACACAAGTTATAACTAATCATTATGTTAGCAAAATGAGATCTTATTACGCTTTGCAAAAAAAACTGAGAATATATTTAAACTAGCCATTTTGCAAAATAAGAATCTAAACGTCAGCACAAATCATTTTTTTTTTAACTAGCGCTTGCATTAAAATGAGAATCTTCCTAAACTGATCGTTTTTGCAATAAAAATGAGTGTGTAAGAAATTTCTTTCCTACCTATTCAATTTTCCTCCCTGCAGAAACAAATGAATTCCACGAACAAAACCTTTAAACTCAAATTTTATTCACAATGTAACAGCAATGAAAGTTCTTTGGTGCTGGTACATCCTTTGCAAAAACGGTGGCCGAATTTGCTACCATACGCATGGAGCCTTTAGTTAGAATTCTTTTGTTGAAATGTTAGTTCATTGTTTCTTTGGAAGGATCCATGTTGTACATGGAGAACACGGTGGGAATGATGGCGCCTATATTCAGGCATAAAGTGAGTCCCATAGAACTCATGAAGAAATATAAGTTCCAATAATCAGATAATAACATGCCGAATGGTAGTAGAATGTCCTCCTTGGTTTGAATAGGTTCAGCAAATAGGCTGTCTCTGTTTGTAGAGTTGAGTCCTTCATTCACCGACTGTTTGGTGTCCATGAAGGAATTATCTTGGCTCCCTCGACAGAGGTGCCGCTGGGTTGAGTCTGCCCCATTCCATGTTTTTTCTTAAACTGAAAAATAAGCATGAATACAAAAAGGGCACCAAGTCAAAATATCCTGACACATTCAAATTTAAACCAATAGCAGACCGGCTAGCAAACCGTGTAGGCGGCCTAAAAGAAACATGGCAGTTGAATATGGAATTTCTCACATTAAATTATTCTGACTACTGTAAGCGTTTTCATCTTGGTTTGGTGCTAATGTACTTATTGATACACACTATTTTTTAAATAGTATTTTCTAGTTTAATTAAAGTTTTATGATATGTCTTTATTAAATTCTAAGGTTAAAGTATAGAACAGATACAAAACACCTTCCCCTCCCCATGTTAAGAGTGGCTTTCTAAATAATAACGTTATTATTTGAGCACCGATCAATAAGTGCACTAGTACTCAAAATTTATCCATACAAAATAATATTTTTATTGACAATTCAAGACAATGCAATAATAAATGTTCGTTAAAAATGAGAACTAAAGAGTTTAAGAATGTCCGGAGGAAAGGAAGATATCTGTAAGGAAAAATCGGTTGAATGTTGTTTATCATGTTGAAAAAGAAACATTAATAGATGAACACTAACGTTCACTAACTGTAATTTACAAACCGTGTGAATTTATTATGGGCAACAAGTACAAGACATGCTTATAAGAAAGTCAGGAAGAGTGTGTTCTTAACATGTCTATCCAGGACTGCGTCCCAGGGGGGGGGGGGAGAAAAAAAGGAAAAAGAAATCGATATCGCCACCTATAGGTTAAAACATGCAACTGCTGGAAATAAGGAGCAATAACCGTATATGTCTCAAACTGAAAGTGTTGTGCATCATTAACCAGAATATGGCATTATCAAAGGAAAATATGACAAAATTTAGTGCTAATGTACTTATTGATCCACTTTATATTTTTAAATAGTATTTTCAAGTTTAATTAAAGTTTTACGATATCTGTTTTTATTAAATCGTACAGAATATGTACAAAACACCCTCCCCTCCCCATGTTAAGAATGGCTTTCTAAATACTTACACTATTATTATAGATCAATAAGTGCACTTGCACTAGTATCGTTATTTTTCACAACGTTTCGGCCTATGTAATCTTTGACATTATTAAGGTGTATTTCTTTTTGAACTCGAAAATCTTAATAGTGAACTCGTAAATTTATACGAAATTTCGAAATGAACTCTTTATTTAATCCCCAAGGATAGATTATTCTATGACTGAGTAAAAGTGTTGATTAGTTATTAGGTATTATTTGTAGATGTAGATTCAACTAAATTATTTCCTGTCTAAAAATGAGATTCTACTTTTTAGGCGACTACAAATTTACCTATTATTATATTATTTTTAGTTATTATCGCTTGTTTGAAGGATTGAATTGTACAATTTCAGAAGATTGGCACTTAGAACGGATTGGTAATTAAAATCCTTATTCATTGCTCCACGTATCCACCACCACCACTGCCACTATCATCATCAGTTTAATATTCGTTTTATATACTGGCCTATGTGGGACGGCTTTAAAATATTGATTCCCAAATTAACATATCTCTATCCAGATCCTTCTTTCTTCCATATTCATTTTTATCTCTTCTTAGAAGTCTGCACATACCTAAGTTTATTTAAAGGCAGGCCGAGTTCGTGTGTGTGTGTGTGTGTGTGTGTGTGTGTGTGTGTGTGTGTGTGTGTGTGTGTGTGTGTGTGTCAGTGTGTGTGTGTGTGTGTGTGTGTGTGTGTGTGTGTGTGTGTGTGTGTGTGTGTGTGTTACCATAGTATAAGTCCACATGCATGCACTAGTCGCCATGTTAGATAAGGAAGAGAAATTTGGAAATAGAGTAACGTAGGATGAGTCAGATAGCTGTTCCTTCTTGTGGATGAAAAGAGGAAGGATAGTGGTGAGCACTCCCTTTTATAAACTCCAGACCTATCTCTTTTCACATGAGAGATTGTTTCTGATAGGGTAACTGAGAATCGAAGTTAAATGTTTGCTCCAATCAGTGTCCAGCTTAGAAGTCAAGCAGATCTTCCAGTGTTGCTGCTGTTGTTGTTGCTATGATGATTTTGTTGGCATTCATTTCCTTGATATCTTCTGTTGTAATATTTTTTATATAATGAGAGTAGATATTTATATGCTGTGCACCTTAGCATGATGTGACACAAAGTCAGGAAACAAGAATTGCTCAATAAAAATATTGGCTCTTTTAGAATTTCTAAACATAATTTTTTGTGCACACACAGGAAATATCTTTGCTCTTTGCCGGCAAAATTTTAAAGTTCGTGACTTATACAGATCAGCTACGCACTGAAAATTCTTTTTCATCTCCAAGACTTATACAGATTAGCTCCCCATCAGAAATTCTTCTGAAATTAAACATGTTTTCAATTCAAAATCTTTCTATTAAGAATCATTTCTAGAAAGACATCAGGTACTTAAGGAAGGGACTATGTGAAGGTTGGCAACATCCTTAACTGAGAGTGTTTCTGTGGAACGAACTGGATTTGAACTTGGCACACCTAGGTTGTCAGTGGGTATTGTTAAACACTGAGCAATCATCACTTCCCTCCTGCTGTTATTGCTGCTTGTAATTACAATTTCATGTATGTGTTTCTTTCTCACCTATAGATAACATTGAGAAATATGAGTCTTTTAATGAAGTTATGCATGAGGCTTTAAATAAGTTGAATAAAACAAAGGATTAGGGATTATTGGTGTTTCAGATTTATTCAGTACTAGCAAGAAGACTCGACATTGTCCGGGATTGAATGAGGATCAACAAATGTTCCACCCTCCTATACTTTAATTGTCATCGATTACATTGTAATCTATATTGCACTGCAGAGAATCTACTGTTGATTTTTATAAATTTATCTCTAAATAATGGCTTCACTTAAAGTTTAAAATGCCTAAGACAAGTACCATGGTTCAATTGTGTTCTAAACAGAAACATTCATTTCAAACACACCTTTGTCTTATTAAAGAACCAACTATTGATTTTATGGAATTATTTTTACATAATCACTTGAATAAAAGTTAAACGTAGAAAAGTCAAGTATCATGGTTCAAATATGCTCTATAAGGAAACATTCATTTCAAACGCACCCCTCTCTTATAAAAGAACCTACAGATGATTTTATAGGCAGGACCTTCCTACTTGTGCAATGATAAAACTTCTCAAATTCACTTCTGATTTTAGTTTTATTATATTTATGCCATCTTTGATTTTTATGCAGAGTCATTCACACTTTACCAATGTATTAATATAATGAGGTCATATTGTTATTAGATATTTTTAGTGCTATTTATAACAATATGACCACATTGTATTAACAGGTTGGTTAAGTGCGACTGCATTACAATTGCAACTACTCTTTTGATTTTTGCAGATTTATGTAATCATGCCCATATTCTTTCTTATTTATTATTAAAGTTAATGAGTTCTTATTCTTCTGATGAGTTAGGATGGAAAATATTCAAATATTGACATTACAATTATATGATTGTTTCTGTGCTACAAAACAGGTGCTGTCAAAAATTACACATTTTAACATGCTGAAGGAAATAAATAGTAAAATAAACAATATTTTGGAATTTGGAATAGACTTTTTGTCATTAATTTGTATATATATATATATATATATATATATATATATATATATATATATATATATATATATATATATATATTATAGATATCGATATATGTATATAGCGATTAATAGCAAATTGTAGTAATTATAAGACTTATTTTGATCTCTATTTCTGGAGAGATTGTTAAGAGGGAAGATAACTAGTGATGAATTTTAATATGGCAGAGTGAAAAACAGTTCCTATTTCCTCATAAAATTATATTTTCTTAGTTAAAAAAATTGCTTAATCAATTCATATGATTTTTGGAATATGACATTTTTGTTCCGTGATGAGTACATCATTTTTTTATGCTTGTGTAGATGGGTGGTCTTTTAAACCAATGTATATCAAGTGAAAACATTATTACATACCTACACTTCATGTCTAAATTGGGATAACTTTTTTAAATTATGAAAAATGATGCAAGAGAAGACTTACTAAATGCATTTTAACAAAAAAAAATAATCCACAATTATGTTCTATTTAAAAGATCTTTAAATTAAGTCAATAAGTCAATTATCAAAATTCATTTTATTGTGTAACAAATATTTAAAAAATGGGGAAAAAAGCAAAGGAAAAATGTTGTAAAACAACAGTTAAATGGAACAAATAATCAAAGAACCCAGAAATTTAAGTTCAGTTTATTTAAAAGGAAATAAAAGTAGTTGATTTTGTTTCCAACTTTAAATATTCCGTGAGTAACAGTCAAACAGTCATATAAATAGGGGGGGGGGATAAGTAAATAATACAAAAAATATATAGAAGAACAAAACGTATATTTATCACATTCCTCTAAAAAAATAGAAAATAGACAGGCTCACTTGAAAAAAAAAAAAGGCTGAAAATGATAGACGCGTCAAGTAAGAAATTTTTTTTTTTAATTCATTTAAAGTTAGTTTGTTTCAGTTAGGAAAAAAAAACCCTCAAATGTGTTAAAGTCCAAACGGTTAAAACCTCTGTAAGAGGTGTATCCCAAGTAATACATTTCTTTCTCTGTCTTTTGCACGCCTCAACATGCCAACATGTTTCAAAATGTCTGCTGCTACAACGCAAAGCAATGTGTCCAAAAAAATCCTCCCCAACTCCTCAAAGCAACCTGTTTTATGGAGCCCTACACACCTCATTTGCATGTGTGTAGTGTGATTTTGCAAGGTTGTCCAAGACCGTGTGTGTTAAAACCTCACTGACGCCATCTTGGATCTCTTTTCGTCCCAACCTGCTACTGGGATGCTACTGACATCTGACTCAGTCCTTGATGGGGCTGGTGTGTCCGTCAGCACCTCTTCGGGTGTGCCTCTTTCAAAAAACACAGATGACAGCTGGCAAATAATGTAGGAGTCCTGGCGTCCGAATGGTCTCCAAACCGCAAAATGCGTAGATCCACAATCGATGAGGGTGAGGAAGTGATTGCCACCGTAATGTGTGATATCCATACCCACCTTCTGCCACCTGTCACTCACTCCCAACTGCCCCCTCTTCCACTGTATCAGAGCTGGGTTGATTGATTGGCATGTCTCACAACTTTTCATTGTTCTCCTAACATCTGTCCTTCCTACTTCTGGATCAATCATTTTGGCAAAATATAGAGTCCGCTTGATCCCAGAATGCCCGCACTGCTGATAAATTTCTATGATACAATCTGCATCCACATTACATGTGACGGCTGCATTCAGTTGTTGCAGAGTCTCAGAACCTCTCCGGATATCAGCCAGCAGCCACCGTTGAGATACTCATGTCAGCGCATCTGCTCTGTTGATCACAGACTCAATGAACGCTATGTCTACGGTCAGGTCGTACTCTTTGATGATCTTTACCAGGGTGGTGAGCTCTTCCAGACAATGCATCGGTTATCCACCAATGAGTGCATATAGAGTCCATGATAATATGTAGTACTCTGGCTTGCCACTGAAGTACCAGGTTAACTCCTTTCAATGTGGCATCAAGTTCAGCCAGGTTTATGTGCCTAGAATCATTCCCTGGGCGAAGCCAGCAAGCATCTTTGATAATGAAATCATCAACCGCAAGGGCAACTCCAAGGACTAATGAACTAATGTCCACCCAGATCGTGAACTTGTTCTCATTCACACACCATTCCCTCACACAGGGTCATCACAAGTCACCCTGGCTACAGTCTTCATCAGCATACTCCATAGGGTGGCATTGTGCACTTCATCATCCCATCCCGATGATATGGATGTTGCACATTGTTTTATGGCTGCAACTGCCACCCTGAGCTAACCACATACAGGGAAATGGCCTACCAGTTATGTTGTACAGGACCTCTGGAACGTCACCACTTATCCTCCAGCAGAGTCCCTCCTCTCTACCGGTCACACGTAGGCCAAGCACTTTTGCCCTGTTTCGCAGATGCTCACGTTCCTTGCAAAATTGCCACGTCCAACCCCTGCTGCCACCACTTCCTTAATTTGAGGGCACAAACATCAGCCTTTGCCATGTATAGGTTGATGTGTTCATTAAGCTCACAGTAGTCCATAATGGGTAAGACCTTCTGTTTACTCTCTTGTAAGACGGACATCAGGGGAATCAGACCTTGTGAGTGTCCGAGCTCATCCTCCGGGTATGGAATCAGCCAGCTATTGTTGATCAACATCTGCAGTTCTTCTTCATACTGCCCCCTGAGCTACGTTGGAGGAAGGTACTCTGACAGTTGGTTCCACAACATCGGTGGCTAATCGCCTGACCACTCCCAAGACACCGTCTACGCATGGGTGTCCCTGTTGTACCCCATATTAAAGTCAGGTTTATCAAGGGTAATCGCAGCGCAAACGTGTTTCTCACATCGGGAGAACTCTATCTTGCCGGTGCCGTCCAGTGATTCCACCCAGCTGTGTAATTAAGTCCATCCCCAGAAGTAGGTAGTATCTGAGCAGCTCCCCATCCATAACCTTGACTAAACTCCTCTCTGTGTATTTGGCCTACAGAATTGAAATTGTAGTGTATTTGGATCTGCTGCACCCTTTCGATTTGGTTTTTAGTTGACAAAAATTACTGCTAAGAAGTCAAAATTGAAAATAAAACAGTTGACCTTGGCAGGAGTAGTCGACTAAATCTATTTGCATGCACAAATCTACAATCATAGGTTAAAAACGTTCTTCTTTTTTTTTTTTTTTTTTACTATTTTTATGTGTTTGGGCATGGCTCAGAGACTAAGAAGTAACACAGGAGAATTATACATTCTGGATTATAGTCTAGCAATCATACCAAAGTCGTTCTTTTTTTTTCTTTTTTTTTCGAAATTACTACTATATATTGGCTACAATATAATAATCGATAAAGATTTGATAATGATTATTATTTTTTTTTCTTCGTTTATCAACGTCTCCCTAGAAAGGGATGGGATTCAATCCCGGTTCCAAACCAGGAGCTTTAAAGATCAAGGGTTTTCCTAAGGATGTTGGTGGTACCTACAATAGCAGAAGTCTGAAGGCTGCCTAAAATATCGGGGATTCGTAATTTTTTCAATTGTCCTTTCAGATGACTTGATACTACTCCAAGCGTACCTACTACAATTGCGATTATTTGTGTTTTAACCCCGTGTATACGCCTTATCTCCAAGGCCAACGCAGCATAATTGCTCCACTTCTCGTTCTCTTTCTCTCTCACATTCCTGTCCCAGGGTACTGAGAAGTCTACAATCTGCCAGTTTTTTGCCAATTGCTTGGTCGTTATGACATTTTTGTCCCACCATACCTCTACATTTCCATCCTCAATTGTTCTCACTTCATCAGGCACCTCATCAAACCACTTTCCAGCACACTTCACCCCAACCTTCTTACAAACCTCCCAATATATCCGGAGTCCCATGCGATCGTATCTTTTATGGTACTCTCTCTTGGCTAAACCACTACACACTGCTGCAAGGTGTGCAATTGACTCTGAGGTCTTACCACAAATCCGCCATTCTGCAGCAACTTCCTCTCCTAGAACCACTTTTTTTAACAATCATGTTCATAATGCCTGCTCTTGTGCTGCATAAACAAAAGATTCAGCACTCTTAGCGAGATACCCAGCTCTAAGCCATTGCCATGATCTTTCATCAGCCACTTCTGCTATATCCTGGAAGAACCTTCCATGCATTTTCTTCCTAGCCAGTTCCTCTGCCCTTTCTCTATCCATACGTTTCACATAATCAGCCTTGATCTCACATACCTCCACTTCATTGGCCACAACCTTAAACATCCACTCCTTACTTCTAACCACATGCTCCTTCAAAGACATCTCCTCAGTTCTAACACAATCTTTTACACTTTTCAATCCTTTCCTACCGTCTTTCCTCTTTTGATACAGCCTCGCTACACTACTTCGAAGGTGGGAATGTGGAATATACCAAACATTGCAAAAACTTTCCTAATAATAATAATAATAATAATAATAATAATAATAATAATAAAAAACACAAAATATTTAAGTGTATTTTACCACCGGGCAACGCCGTTTGGCTTGTTTGTAATTATATATATAGTCATCCACATACAGTACTGTTTTGCTGTTTCACAGCTCATATATATATATATATATATATATATATATATATATATATATATATATATATATATATATATATATATATATATATATATATATATATATATAACTTTTAGTCATTCAATGAATTTAAAAATTTATGACGTGAAATGTTTGGGTTTCAGATCAGAAGATTTTATTGAGCAATTCTTATTTAGGTGGGATAATACTTATAGAATATTACTGCCAGTAATATCTTGTAAATCTTATAATCACAAGTTTCCATACCAGCTAATTGTTGGATAATTTCATTCTGAACTCTGTGTGTGTATATATATATATATATATATATATATACATGATGATTGCAACGTCTTGTCAGACGTATACCACTCCCTCAGACACTTAATGTCTATGAGCCCAAAAATTACTTATTTTTATCTTTTTTTAGTCCTACTGGTGAATTCACACGCTCAAGCAGGCATGATACTGAAGAAGGTCATTGAGATCAATTATTACATGCTTCCAGCATTTCAACCCTCCGTGCATCACAACTTTTCCATCGCCACAGGACCATTTTTATAGACAAATGCCTGGGGGAGTATCTATACACAGTTCATGTTACAGAGTCTTAGCTTTGTATGACAGCTAAGTCTCTCTCTCTGTTAAAAATGTTGAGATCCAGCAACAAGTAAGAGCAAGATAGCCAGCAACAAGTTAAACTGCAGAGAAGCTTAATTCGGGTACTGGTCTCCCACTTTATGGTTTTTTAAATCAGAGAATTGCATCTCCTAGAAAGGTTGACTTTACCACGGCTTACAGGAGCCCTCCATACCCAACAAAAAAAAACATACACACAAATATACACGGTGCTAGTTGGCTGTTGACCCCGAAAAAGGGTTCATTGCCCCCCTTTAGAAGGTCTTGTTTTTAAACCTTCAGGGAGACTAGCCACCCTCCTCACCAAACAAGTCTGGTGGTGGAACCAGTTTAGTTACCTGTGACCCAACCATGAGGCAGGTAGTACTGGGTTACATGGTACCAGTAGCATATGACATGACCTGACAATATATGTATATATATATATACATACATACATATATACATACATACATATATATATATATATATATATATATATATATATATATATATATATATATATATAGTAATTTATAAAATATATATGGCGATTAAGCTACACTGAATATTCGGCGTTTCATCCACTCTAGGATTCGTCAGGCTTATGCGTGAATTCTGTGGTTGTTTCTCGTTTTTATATGGTCCTCTTCTGTTGAGGATTTTAGTTAGCCAATCAGCTTTCTAGTATCCACCGCGCCCCTTCCTATCAGCTAATGGACATGCATTTTATCGAACAAAGGATCTGTTTTAGAACTAGGTTAGTGGTTTAAAGCAAACCTTTTCCTTTTTTTTTTTTAATATATAAATATACATATGTATACACACATATATGCACATATATATACATATATATATACATACATATATGTGCGATCGTTTATGTATATTCATGTTTATTTAATTTATTTAATTGTTTATTTTCTATTGTTTTTGTTAGTTTTAAAGCTATTTTGATCGCTATCCTAGAGTAAGTTTTATTTTGTGAACACAGTTATTTGCTATTTCTCTTCTACAGTTTAATAGATTTTGGGGTTCTTTAAAGTACAGAACAGCAAATTTTTCATGAAGGCATAATTTACATGGGTCGTCTAAATGCCTAAACGTGGTAGCTTGTCTTATTATTTTCCATTCGACTACCGGCGAATGTCCGCTTTCTTTGAGTTCCCAGTATTTATTCGCTAGTGTTGTTTTTATACAGTGTTTTTTATTGTTGAATGTACTTTTGTGGTCATAGTATCGGGTTTTGAAATCTAAGGAAGTCATGCCTACATAATATTTCTTGTTATTCGGGTTTTCTTTCGCAAATATTGTTGCCTGATAAACTATGCCTTTTTTTAGACATTTATTTTGAACTGGGCAAAGTGTGCGGTGTCTACAGTTGCATTTATCTTGTTCGTTATTAGTATTTTTATTTATGGTATGGTTGTTCTTGTCCGGGGTTGGTTTGTTATTATTATTATTATTTTTTTTTTTTTTAATTATTAATTTTCCTACCCAGGTATATAAAGATCATATATCCATACATGCACACACCCCAAAATATCCACATGCGTACTTATTTCGAGGTTCACCCAAACAATCTATTACTCGTTTGGTTCAAATATAGTTTCATACAGGTATTTATTGTTATTGTATATTATTATTTTATCATTATACATCTTATGTATATCTGCGTAACCATCAAAACAGTGCTTGCTTAATATGAGGATAGGCCTATGAACTTCAAGCTGAATTCACTATAAATTTTTACGTAGTAAAAAAAAGTACAACTTAGGAAAAGGTAACAAGCGGGTGGGGGCGGGTAATATAACTATGCGTGTGGAGTTTGATAGGAAAAGAGAATTATGTAGTAAATGAGTTCATGTCTATTTCTATTTTAGATTTAATCATTTGGTGGCAGTGTACATATATATATATGTCTGCATTTTGTGTAAATATGTATGTATAAGTGTATTTATGTATGCGTGTATGTTTGTGTATGTATATATGTGTGTGTATGTGTATGTATGTGTATGTATATGGATGTAGATGTATATACGTATGTATGTATATATGTATATATATATGCATATATATTTCTGAACAATTAAAATAGGCTGTCTCGTATATGATAGTTGTAGCAAAGTATATTACAAGAATGTATGGGTGTCTGAGTGTATATGTATGTATGTTATATATGGATATGTACACCCGTGTGGACTGTAGTGGCAAGCTGTTTCATATATAAAGGGGTTACCACACTACTGAAGTAAAAAGGCGCCTTATTATTATTGAAAAAGTTTTTTACATTTGTGCATGTATTGCTGTGTTTTTCCTGCGTTGTGAGTGAGCGAGTTTCTATGTGTCCCTGCTCGTGTGTGTGTGTGTGGGTGTGTGCGTGGGTCTGTGTGTGTACCTATATGTGTATGTGTCTCGTATACGTCTGTGGAGATTAGGAGACACGAAGGGATGGGGATGTTGTCTGCGCCTGCGGATGGTCTGAATGTGTGTATGTATTGTGTGTATGCTGGTGCGCGTAAGCGTGTGTGTGTATATGTATGTGTGTATATATATGTGTATATGCGTGTATATATGTATATGTGATTATATATATAGATGTGTGTACGTGTGTATGTATATGTATGTATATATATGTATATGTTGTGTGTATGTGTATGTGTGTATGTGTAAATGTATGTGTGTATGTGTAAATGTATGTGTGTATGTATATGTGTATATCTATATATATATGTATGTATGTGCATGTATATATATATATATATATATGTATATGTATATATATATATATATATATATATATATATGTATATATATATATATATATATATATATATATATATATATATATATATATATATATATGGGTTGATTTGAATATCGTATGTGTGCGTGTGTGGTTGGATGGGTGTAGATTAAAAAACACCGGTCAGTACTCAGTGACCATAAGAAGTGTTTTTAATTTAAGGACTGCAAGACAAAAATACTACATTCTCAAGTACCTTATGCCATAAAAACCAAAAGATGAGATAGATAAAAAAGAAAGGGAAATAAAAAAAGAAGATGTTTATTATCTTCAAAAACCTCACTTGTCCCCCCCCCTATAACTCCCACTCAGGTTACATTCTAACTTTGTTAACGAAATAAGAAAATGTTTTTGTTTGAAATATCAGTTCTCAACGGTAATTCTTGGCCTGAAGACGTAATCCCCCAACGCGGGTGATTACAGAAACATGTATGCACATATGTAGCCATTAATGTTTGTATAAATAAATTTAATATATATATATATATATATATATATATTTATATATATACATATATATATATATTTATATATATACATATACATATATATATATATTTATATATATACATACATGTATATATATATTTATATATATATATACATATATATATTTATATATATATATATACATACATGTATATATATATTTATATATATACATACATGCATGTATATATATATATATTTATATATATATATACACATGTATATATATACCCATACATGTGTGTATATATATATATATATATATATATATATATATATATATATATATATATACACATACATGTATATATATGTACACACATACATGTATATATATATATATATATATATATACATGTGTGTGCATATATACATATATATACACATACATGTATGTATGTATATATATACACATACATGTATGTGTATATATATATATACACACACATATATATATATATATATATACACACACACATACATAAGCCTGAAGAATCCTAGAGTGGATGAAACGCGGAATATTCAGTGTAGCTTAATCGCTATATATATATATATATATATATATATATATATATATATATATATATATATATATATATATATATGGCGATTAAGCTACAGCTACACTGAATATTCCGCGTTTCTTATATATATATATATATATATATATATATATATATATATATATATATATATATATATATATATATATATATATATATATATATGCGCGCGCATTGGGGAGGGGTATACGTTTGCGTGCTTGTAATTGCAATGATTGGTTACCATCTTTAAATCCTTATATAATCACATGGCTCGTGTGTGGAATCTAAGAGTTGATAGTCAGTTATTTCCCTTGGTTCTACTCTCAGAAATGTCGACTTATGTAAACTTAGTTAAAAAGTTTTACGTTGTTTTTGAAATAAAATTACCCCTTCAGAAAGCTGCTTCCCTGAGAATGGTATGTTTCTTCTTAGTATTTTATTAAAAAAAAAAACTTTTTAAGAGTGTTCTATTTATAAATTGTTTCTAAAATCAAGTAAAGTTGCATTTTCGATTATAAAAAAATATGAAATTGTGTCGATTCCTGTAGACAATTTGCCATTTCGCAGTGACACGCGACTTCTCCAAAAAAAAAAAAAAAAAAAGAAATTGACTTTTTTTTTTTTTTTTTTTTTTTTTTTTTTTGTAAACGAAAGAAGCCTCGTGAAGACATTACTGATTTTCTTTGGTGATTATAGTCTTTTGTTGGTAATTATTACTATTACTGACATCAGTTGTTTTAGGAAATTAGTTGAAATGTATTTAACGTATTTGTGTTAAAACAATAAGAAATTAAGGCGCTTCTACACTATTAGGACGAAATTTTGTAGTCGATAAATGGAGTTTCAAGGTAAAAAAAAAAACAAAAAAAACCAATGATTTCGGCTGATTTTTTTTTCTCAATTCTAATATATTACAATGGTAGCTTCCAAATTATGCAGTTGAAATTACCTGAATATCACTAAATTATTTTAAAACAACTTTAATCGTATTAGCAGATGAAAAATTGCCGCCATCTTGTTTAAATCCAAACGGAAAATTATCTCCCTTTTTGAATTTTCCTGTGTCTTACGATCGTTTTCATCAAATTTTATTTTTATTTTCGTTAATAAATAATTTTCTACCTATTCGATTTTCGTCATTTTTGGATATAATCATCTTAAAAACACGAGGAATGCGTTGTTTTCATGTGAAATTCAGTATTACGATGTCCGAAATTTGGTCCTAATAATGTAGAATATTTAACTGAAAAACTTTTGGGTATTTCCGTTATTATTACGATTGTTTCCACTTCTTTCCGGTTGCCCCTTCCTTGTAAGAAATTCCATAACCAACGCCATTTTGTTTGCCCGCCTATCGAATTTATCTGTTTTTGTGACGCATCGAAAAACGTGTACGGATTCACCCTATATGCGAAACAAACAGTGAGTGAATTGTTCTCTGTTGTTCGCAAAGGCTAGAGTGGCCCCAACTAAGGGAAAGTCACTTCCACATTGGAACTATTGGCCATATATTTGGCTCTTAAGGTAGCCCCTCAAGTTTTGGGTGCTTTGGGGCCCCCTTAATATTCATAATTTTTTCCTGGTGTCTGATTCCCAAGTTGCCCTCTCGTGGATCCTCAAAAATCCGGCAGATCTAACAATACTTCTAAATTTTCCCAGTTATTAAATTTCTGGATCTATGGCCCAGAATGGTTTAATAGAGATGGCATCGATTGGCCAATCTCACCCTTAGCTTGTCTAAACGGAACTAATAAAAAAATTGTATCATGTTTGTACTCTCAGGAGACTCGTCCTTCTGAAAATACCTTCCCGTTGAATATTACAAGGTATTCCAGCTTATCTAAAGCAATCAGCATCTTGGAAAAGGTGCCACCGTAGTGCTGACAATTTTAATAGGGCCAAATTATTGCTATTTGCTAATTTGCAAATGGAGGCTTTCCCTCTGGAATTAGGTTACTTGAAACAACAATCCGGGAAAGTGCCTCCCCCTAGGGTAACTGCCTTAGGGTTATTCGTTGATAAAGATGGGTTAATTAGAACCAGAGGTACGATACAGAATTCTGATATTCTGCCCTTTGAGGTTAAGTTTCCCCTTTTGTTAGGAAAATATCATTATTTATCAAAACTGGCAATTAAACAAGCTCATCTTAACTGTTGCCACATGGGGGTTAATTCAACCCTCAGTAAGTTGAGACTGTCTGGTGTTTGGATCCCTTAGGGGAGACAAGCCATAAAAGCCTTTCTGCGTACTTGCACCGTATGTAAAAAAAATAAATGCTCTGCCTTGTAAGGCACCTGCAGGGTCGATATTACCTGCTCATAGGGTGAACTTTGTCCGCCCATTCAAACAAGTCAGTGTGGATTTCACCGGTCAATTTTCTATTAAGGTTAGAGGAGGAGAAGTTAAAATGTACATATTACTCTTTACATGCATGAGTTTGCGTGCAATTCACTTAGAATTATTGCTGGACATGAGCACCCGTTCGTTTATGCTGGCCTTTGTAAGGTTTACCAACTTATTTGGTATCCCTACGCATGTATATTCCGATAACGCAAAATCTTTTGTTGCGTCCGGAATATTGCTATTGAACATGCTCGAATCGGACGAGTTGAAGGAACAATTTAAATCCATACACATTGTCCATTGAACAATTCCCCTTTACTCTGCTTGGCAGGGGGAGCCTAGAAGAGACTTATTAAAACAGTCAAAGAATATTTGAGGAAACTGTTGGGCAGAAGAAAGTTGGATTATTTTGAATTTCTGACTGCACTTTCTGATGTGCAAAAGGCAATAAATGACACACCCCTCACTTATATTGTTTCTGCCAACAAAGACTTTAGTATTTTAAATCCGGATCATTTTCTTCAAACAGGATATCAATCTCATTTGCTTATTAATAATTATGATGCTGAATTATGTCCTGACCCCCCAAATAGGACTGTCTTAATAAACTAGATAAAATACTATTAAAAAAAACACAATATATGTTAACCTATGTCACAGTAACATATATTGAGCGAATTTGTAACAGTATTTTGTCTAGTTTAATATTTATAACACCTTTTCCCAAACTTACCGTGTTAAAGAGAGAGTCGGGCGCCATTTTGAATTTTCCAATACATCGGTAAACACTGTATGCTTTTCGAGCTGAATAAACATGTTACATTGAATAAAAACACAAAAAATATATCCAGTTTGGTAGAAAAGTAACTTATCTTGCCTTTGATAACATTTATTTGTCATATATTTGTTTGTTTGACAACTTTTTCGAATCTGTGTATAGTAATACAAACCCGACATTCGTTTTGAGCATACCCGAAAGCCTACAGAATTCGTCAATTTAACGTTTTTTTTATTTTTAATCTTAACTTTATTATTTAGAAAAGTCCTTGGTACTTATATAAGTAGAGACGACGGATCGATTTTTTAAGTATGTCCTTTTAAGCAAAAACAATATTACTTAATGTATTGTCATGTGAAAAATGGTAATATACCCAAAAATTATGAAAATGCATCGAGTAGAACAACTGTTATTAAGCTATTGTATTTTTAGTAAAAAACAAATCTTTCTCTATTGGCTAACATGTACGCCATTACAATGTAATCTAAAATATGCAATCTGAGTTATGTCCCGTTTCACGATCTACTCAAAAACATCTACAAAAAATGCAATTTTCCCAAATTTTCTATAAAAATTACTTTAAACTATAAATAACTTTCTACTCAATGAATTTTCGTAATTTTTGGATATATCACTATTTTCGACATGACAATAATGTTTTTGCTTGAAAAAACATTTTAAAAAATCAATCTGTTACTTCTTTTTGAACATGGGGGGAAGGGGGCTTTCACCTAACAATTTAATAAACAAAACATACCCCAAAAAACATTTCAAAATGAAGAAGCAACCAGAAGTAAAGTGGAAACAGTAATCATAAAGATAACCTCCATTTCTTAGAATGTATATGTTTACTTATCGCGTCCAATAGTCGCCCATTGGTCATAGACCTGTGTTTATGTAAAATAAATGTCACACTCCTGGATGTCCCCTATTTCTGTAAATGGCCATAATCTGCACCATGTCCAGCTCAGAGACATGCACTGCACCAATCATTGGCTTGGGTCCTACATCCTTCTTCATGGCATTGAACCATCATTGCGGTATGCGTGTGAATTGATAAGCCATGTTGTGAATTGACGCAACCAATGTCACGTCTATTGAGAGCCCATATTCCTTCACCAATTTTTTTAGGGTATTTTGTTGTTTTCTAATGAGCATCTGGCAGCCTTGGTGTGAAATTGCACTTTCCCGCTGAGAGTTCTGATACCCAGTTATGCACACATGCAGAGTCAGTCTTTATGTGCGACACTTTGGTCTGCGACTGGAGCATCCAATTCAGTCAGATTAATATGCTGTGCAGCCAACAAACATCCTCCACCACAGTTCCATCTTTATCCAATGCCACTTTGGTTGCTAGCGCGTTGGGATCGACCCATACTTTAGTTTCAGGCTGTCCTTGCACCGGTCCCCATTTCGCTTTACTGCATCCACCGTCTCGCACATCATATGCCGGAGTAGGGAGTCTGTTACTTTGTCATTCTAGCTATTATGATTGAACAGGCCTTCTCTTTATTACTCCGTATGCAACACGCAGCCATGCACATACTGAGAGGTGCCCTACAAGCTTTCCACATAAGGAAAATACAGTCCGTCATGTCATGATATTGGGAATTTCTGGGATTGTGTTCTTTTATTTCCAACTCAAGACACCGTGCTCTCTTAAGACTCAGTCCTAGCATTCGTGTGCCGTCCCCAAGCCGTTCCAGGTCTTTGCATTATAGCCCGAATCAAGCTTAATGTTCTCGAACTCAAGATACGGGTACGTCTTCATCAGCAAAGATATCAGTCCACAGCATCCTCCTGTGCTAGCACCCTGCTAACAATAGCCTTCATAATGAGAGGAGCCACATTCAAGCCAAACCTCAAACGTGTCAGACAGTATCTATTTCCATTGACCTCTACTGTCTGGTATGGCCACTGTTTTGTGAACTTGTACTTGGAGATATTCTTTCGGTAGGTCAAGCAGTGACGTGTTCGCCCCTTTTTGGCACCACTTGTGCATCTTAACAGCACAAATATCTGCATTTGCTTTGAATGCATCTACACGATTGTTGAGTTTGCTGTAGTCTATTTCTGGTCGCACTTTTGCCTTATTCTGCTGCATCACAACCATCAACTGGAATTAATCTTTGTGAAAGTCTGACTCTTTCTTCCGGGTATGGCACAAGCAAACCTTTGTCCATCTATGCCAAAGTTCTTGATCATAATCTTGTCGAAATTCCGCAGCCACTTGATATTCTGGCACTCCATTACAGTCTTTCAGGTGGACGGTTATCTGCCCATTTTCATGCCACAATCCATGCTTGTTTCTCAAATTTTTGATAAAAATTACTTTTAACTGTAAATAACTTTATACTCGATGAATTTTCGTATATTGCATTTTTCGTAGATGTTTTCGAGTAGATCGCGAAACGGGACATAACTCGGATTGCATATTTTAGATTACATGATAATGGCGTCCAACATGTTTAGCAGTAAAGTTTGATTCACTGATGGAGATAGTTGTACACATGGAGACTTTCTCGATGTCAATCCAGACTGCATCTGTAGATCCAACAGTGATGCCTCCCAATGCTTTTATAGCATCGATCTCTAACTACAGATCAAATCCCAATGGATTACCACACACCATTAGAGCATCGATCCTAACATAGTCAATGTCGTTTGTTGAAGTAATGACTACTCCTCTTCTGCAGCACACGCGGGATGAACCTCCAATAGTCAGGATGTCTACTTTCACTGTCTTCCAGGATCAACATTGATTCGTATCTATTATTGTATGCGAGCATCCTGTTTCAATTAATGCAAAACACCGCATTCCATCAATGTAGATGACAATCTCCAGGAGCACCACATTTACATCCTGGTGGAGGAGTAGGCTGATGCCTCATCCTCTTGTTCATTTCCGGAACAATTCTGGGCCCAGTGTCTAACCTTGCCGCATTAGTAGCAATGAGTTCCATGTCTTAAGCAATCTTTCACTTTGTGACTCTTGCGGCTGCATCTGTAACAGTTTACTCCAGTGTGAGGGCTATTCCTGGTAGGAAGAGCAGACATACCATTGGATGGACTCACGGCTGCAACTACATGATAGTTTTGGTCCCTGGTTAACATCAGCATCCTTGATCAGCCTCCTGTGTCAATTAATGCTGAAATAGTTTGAAATATTGAAGTTAAAGTTTTCCTTTGAACCGCCAAATACCGTTAACTGTTTGTGGAAAAAAAAAAGGTTTTCTTCAGCTTGCAAGATTCTCGGCACATGCAAAAACGACAATCCTTTCTCTTCTTCTGTTTGAACATTCATAGAAAATCTGTCTTTCTTTCTTTCCACTGGCATGCGAATTCATCATACGTCCAACAGCTCTGAGTCAAATCTAAGTGTCAGTGTCTTTTTACAATATGCACATGCCACCCTTGGATGCTTATTTCCATGACTGTTGTCACAATGAGCCAGTGCGATGACCATGCTGAGAGGATCTTATTTGATCTTGGAATATGTGGTCTGAAATGTTACCCAAATACAAAATATTAAAAATTAGTACAAACCTGTTCTGGGGCAGCTGGAAAGAATGAAGAAGAAAGAAAAATAATGGGCACTGTTCTCTCCCGTTTGTTTGTTTTTTATATGGCTATGAGTTTGTCACATGATATGCAAATGAGATGCTCTGGTAAGGAATAAAAATGCCCAAGTTTTAAGAGACTGGGAAGTTTAAATTTGGACGTTGAAGAAGCAAGTCTTGTTAGTAGTGAGTCGCATTTTGAAGTTGAGAGTTTAGACAGCAGAGTGTCGGACGTTGGTGTTGAAATTTTGACAGCAGAGTAATGAGTGGTGGAGTTGATGTTATTGACATCAGGACCAAGAGTAGGAGACGTATAACACTTTAATCTTGCAAGCTATTTCAACCAACTACTTGTTTGCTTTAATCTGCAAGCTATTTCAACCAACTACTTGTTTGCGGACCACAGTAATGGAGAAGATGCTCAAAGTAAGCAGTGACATGCTAAAAACTTTCAATGGAGAAGATCTAATGGCCTGGTTGGCAAAAGTGATGCTGGTGGCAAAGCTGCAAAAGATTCATGACATTGCAAGCTTTGTCGTTGTTTTCAGAAGGTGATGTCTTAGCACTGTATCTCCAGTTAATAGAGGAAGATCAACGAGATGTAAAGAAAATAGAGGCTATGCTGAAGACTGTGTTGGCCGAAGGAATTTTTTCTGCCTACGCAAACCTAGTGAGAATGCAGTAGACACGTGAGGCAGTAGATGTATATGCAACAATATACAAATGTTGGAAGAATTAGCTGGATTTGAGGGAGCAGAATGAGAGCGGGTTGTGAGGCTCACTTTTGTGAATGGATTCTCGGAAAATATTTCTGCGGTACTACATCATCATCATCATCATCATCATGGGCTCCTTGCCCGGACCAATGTGACTCTTGCTCTTCAGAGTTTCCTGTCTTCCATCAGCTGCCTCAGATCTTCAGGTTCACAATTGGCGTTGTGTGCTATTTGCTGGATGTACGTGGATCTAGGTCGTCCTTTGCTTGCATATCTGTGTCGTGGAGTCCATAGCAATGCATCACTCACCAATTCATGCTTGCTCCTCAGACAATGACCAGCAAATCATAGGCATCTTTCTCTGATGGTATTAGATATGGCAGGTAGGTTGCCATAAAGTTGCTGCTTCGTGGGATGATTTTGCCAAGATATATTTAATACTGTTGCGGTACTACAGCAGTTATCAAATGTGGAAGAGTTGCCGATTAGTGAACTGATTTCAGCTGCCAGGGTGCTCACAGCCACACGGACCTCGGAAGTGGCAGCAGTTTTGAAATGAGAACTGAAAAGAGAACCTAGATAGGTTTATGAAAGACCCAGGATAAGGAAACTGTTTAGTGGCGAGTGCTATAACTGTAAGGACCCTCACATGTTAAGGGATTGTAATGCACCACATATGATAATGTGTCATGGATGTGGCGAACCAGGGCACCACAGGGAAACAAAAATGGGGCAATTAATGTATCGGTGATTACCCCCTTATGTCAGCCATGGCGCAAAATGGATCACTACCAACATTAGGAGTGATGATATACGAATGAGACCCCTCATCAATACTGGCTGTACTGCCACATTAATTTGATCAGCAGTCGAGGAGGTGCTGATAGACACTGGAGCAGTGTTCCGTTCAAAGATCTTTCGAAAGATTTTGGCTAGATGGAATGTCAGGCAATATTATAGAGCAACCAATTGGGTGAGTGGAAATGATATTGTAGAACAAAACCATGGAACTATAAAAGCCATTGCTAAGAGGGGGGGGGGGAATATCACCTGCAGAAGCAGTGTTTTGGTTCAACATGACCCCTATATCTGGGCTGGGTTAAACTGCCTGGGGCCCGGTGCACAACAAAATGGACAAAAGGTACGGTTACTGGTATACAGTCTGAAAACAATATCAGGGTGGATGATGTACCAAGACACTTTCTTGACATTAGGTTGATTGGAAGAGATTCAAAGAATGAGAGAGATGATGGGCAACAGAAAGCTGAACAAGAAACACAGCAAAGATCACAAAGAAAGTGACGTCCGCCAAGATGATTGGATGACTACGTATTTTGAGTGATCCAAAGGATCCGGGGGTGGGTATGATTAAATGATTTAATTTGGAATAACTCACTCCCGTTTGTTTGTTTGTCTGTTCATCTGTTCGTGTGTTCGCACTTTTCTTAATAATTACGCCTTAGATTTTTCAAAAATTTTGCACAAACATTATTCATGGTGAAAGTAAATTTTTCACTTGTGGAGGGGTACTCTGCATGCTCAGCTGTTCTGAAGGATGGTGATCATCTATATACCTTCAGGTATAAATCTATTATCTTTGGCATTAATGCCAGTCCATTCATCTTGAGTTTCATACTAAAAATATCATGTTGAACAATACACTTATGATGAAGCATCTACAGTTCTTTCCAATAATTTTTACACTGACAATCTGGTCAAGGCCAGTACTGATTTTGAGTCACTCTGGTCTATTTATCATTCTGTTCGTGATCGGATGAAAGAAGTTGGATTTGAAATGCAATCTTGTAACTCCAATAATGAGTTTGCAGGAGGGAATGATTGAGGATAGGAGTGCTTCCTTTCCCCTTCCTATGTTGAAAACTGTATTGGGATATGTTTATTTCCCTCAACAAGATTCAGTAGGCTTGTGCCCACAATGGTCGATCCTGATGTTGACACTAAGCGCAGTATTTTAGCGCAGTTTTCCAAGATTTATGATTTTTTATCCTTGTGTTTCCCTGTTACTATTCGGGGAAAATTCTTATCAGTAATCTATGAAAAATGAACTTGTCTTGGGATCAGAAAGTTCTGGAGGAACTCCATGCAGATTGGAGGTTATTTGCTGGAGACAAGTCGATTGAGCGAGGTGAAGTGCCCTAAAAGGGCCTTAAGGGGAAAGTATTCCTGTTGAATTATTGTGTTTTTGTGATACCTTGAAGGGGTTATAGCTTTTATCTGTATGCTAAAAAGCAGAATGAATGTTTTTTGATTTTTGTAAAGGTCAACACAGCTCTTCTTAATAAAAAAAATCCCTACCCACTCTGGAACTTTTAACTATATTCTTGTAAGATACTTCCCAATATTTTGAGATTAATGACTCCAGTTGTCATTGAGTCTCTGTATCTCATTACTGATGTTCAGGTTATTTTATCTTGGGTCCTTAACAGAAAATCATCTAAGGGCAATATATTTGTAGAAAACCATGTTGAGAACATAAAATAATGATGGAGAAGTTGAGAAATGAATTTAACACGCCAGTCTTTTACAAATATGTTCTTACATTCAACAATCTTGGAGATTTACTTACTAATAAAAGAATGAACTCGTTTGTATACAAATGATACCTCTACTGATAGTAGCCTTTGAAGATATCTAAATTTTCATCATTAACTAAGCTGATTAATGTTTTTAAAAATGTTTTGAAATTTATTAACAAATTGAAGCACCAACAGACGTCCCCAAGAAGGCTAAATTGTCACTACAGGAAAATATACAAAGAGAAGAGTTCTTGGAAGAGCTTCAATATTTAAATAAAACGTGAGTAAAAAATGTGCCACCAAGAGTTGATAGTCTTAGTTTATTCTTGGATGATGAAAGTTTGATTTGATCTTCAGGTTATGTTAAGGGTTTGGATATCCATCCTTAGCAAGTGAAACACCCAGTCTTGTTGGGAAAGCTTAATGAAACTAATTAAAGAAGCACATCTGAGTTGTTGCCATTTGGGCACAAACTCGACCTTGACCAAGTTGATGTTAATAACCCTTATCCCTGAATGGTTTCCGAGCCTTGATAAGTGGTGACCTCCATGTAAAAAAAAAAAAAATAAGGTTCTAGTTTCCCCAAGGAAGATAATCTGTAATGTTTGTAATCCAACCTTGTCTTGTATGTAAAAGGATAAATTTTTTACCCTTTGAGGCACCAACAGTTTCTCAGTTAATTTTATTTGTCCCTTCTTGCAAGTTGGGGTAGATTTTACTCGTCATTAATGGAAAAGAAAAATGTACACTTTGTTGTTTAATTGTATGAGTCTCCAAGCAGTGCACTTGGAATTGCTGCCTGATTTGAATTCTCAATAGATTTTGCTGGTATTTGTCAGGTTAACAAATTTATTTCATGTTCCTGCACATGTTTTTTTTTTTCACCCCAAACAAGGCACAGTGCCACTTTGAAGCAGGGGGCTACTATCAGGGACTTAATTTGCAGGGGCATTATGAAGGGAGATGAGTAGAAAGATGTTTGTTCACATTACACTTGAACTTCTGCATATCAGTACAGTTGGGAAAGCAGAATCCCGGAAGGGAGTTCCAAAGACCTGCAGTTCTGGGGAGAAACTATTGGAGTAAAAGGCTTTCTTGCACCTAGGGATCTCTACTGTAAAGGGATGAGACTTAGTAGCTTGTTGGGTTTGTCGGGGGTAGTTACGTCGAGGAGGTACAAGTGTTTGCAGTTCGTCAGAGCATTCACCATTAAAGTATTTGTAGAACAGGCAGAGGGATGTTTATTTGGATGATGATAAAACTTTCTTGGCGGCAGAAATAGTATTATCAGAAGTATTTGTTTCCGATGAATTCAAGGAACACTTCAGATTGACTTCTATTTCTCATGTCACTATTACTTTTGATTCCGCTTGGCACGGGGGTGCGTGGGAATGAATGATCCAGATAGTTAAACAGTGTTTTAACAAGTTAATTGCAAAGAAGAAATTAGAATATTTGGATTTTCTAACAAACATTTTGGATGTTGAGAAAGCTGTTAATGACAGTCGACTCACTTATATTGCTTCTTCTGACAAAGGTCTAGATATTTTGACCCCAAACCATTTTTTACAAACTTGTTATAACCTGCCTTTATTGTTGAGAAACCATGAGGTTGATGATCACCATCTTCATCCTCCAAGTAGGATCAAATCGTTGGAAATTCTTCAGTTAAGTGAAGACCTTATTGAGAAATTCCATAAAATCTGGTGAAACAATTATCTTCTTTCCTTGAGATAAAAAGAAAGGAATATGATAAGTCATTCTACTGAGAAAATATCAGTCAGTGATATTATTTTGGTGAAGTCGCCAAACCAGACCAAGCCATTCTGGCGTCTTGATATAGTTCTTCGCCTCATTCATGGGAAGGATGAATGTATCTGTTCCAACTGTATATTAAGGGATGTTTGTGAATAAATCCATTCCCTAAAACATTTGTAGCCCTTAGAAATTAGGAAAGTTTCTTCTGCAGATCATGTCGAGATTGAATTTGAAGAAGAGGAGGAAACTTATTTCTATCTTACTTGTTCTGTTAGAAACGCTGGTTCTTCCCCAATGATATGTTGTGACGAATACAACAGATCATACCACTTTGACTGCATGGGAGTGTCTGAAGAATAAACTTTTGGAGATTGCCTTTGTATAGATTGTAAGGCTCAAGGCTCTTTTATGCTAATACTAATATGTAAAACACCTGAAAATAAAGCTTTTCCTGACTCATTTAAGCTAAAAAGAGGATATATCTAAAAATGTAATAGTTAATTCTTTGATTCTTATATAACCTTGAATTAAAACTTAATAAAACAATTGTTCATTACTTGTTGTAAAATTATTCTTGATTGTAAAAAAAAATGTTTAACATTATTTCTTAAAACATGTATTCTTTTCTCTAATTAAAACAAATTAATTATGATTAAAACAAAATTTGTTAGGAAAGTTCAAATTTAATTTGAAGAATTGATAGTGGAAGAACATCTTCTTGCAAAAGTTTAAAAAATAAGTAATGAATATTCATTGCTTTTTTTGTTCCATTTTGAGGAGTGTGTTGGAATTTGTATCATCTGGAAAAATTCCACTGTTGATTTCGGGAGTTACTTTTGAATGTTTTTTTAATTTTTTTATTCGCATGTATAACGCGTATTGTTTCATTTTGAAAAGACGCGTCTAAATAAGCTTCCAGTTATGTTTCGATGTGAAAGGACATATAACATTCGTCTCTAATTCAAGGAAGCTTTTCAGAAAGCATTCTTGGAAACTCATGCTTTCTGTGGGGAGTTTGAATTAATTCCCAGTTATGAACTTTTAAAAGAAATTATGAATTCGACTCAATTCCTGTCATGGAACTTATAAGAACTTTTCAATCAATACAGTGATAAGAATAACCGCTATTCTCTCAAATTCTTGATTTGCCTCAGTCACTACTTGGAGAAGGCCTCTATCAGCCCTAATGGCACACTAGATGATCACTTATGCAACTATACATTAAATCGAGAAATCCATTCAAAAGTAAGTGTTCTGGCTTGCGAATTTCGTGTTTTCAAAAGTCTTTCATCTCTCTGGATTTTCTTCACAATATTGGCTATATATATATATATATATATATATATATATATATATATATATATATATATATATATATATATATATAAACCTGGTAACCATTGTTATATTGTGAAATATAAGATCTTCATCGAGCCTACAATGATATGTAAACAAAACACAGATTTAATCAGCAGGAGTGAAGACACCCAAACTTCAAGAGCAGCTACTGATACTATAGCATCAATTCATAAGTGACAATGGCACTGACCTATACTTAAATGCAATATTCGATTGATTGTTAATGGCACATTAAGTTGTCAAAAACTATGCTTTTCGAACCCATCCTACCACTATGATACATAGTTCATTATAGCAAAAACTTATCGGGCAAAACACATTGCCCAAGGAAATAACTATGCTAAGAAAGCGGAGGCCAGGAGATTTCGACAGATGGGATACAAATATATGTGATATAAATATTTATAAAAGGACTACAAGTGACAAACTTAATCTAAATTCATTCACAGACACACCAGGTTTAAATCGAAATAAAACAAATGTGGAATCAGGGAAACGAACATTTCCCTACAACAAGGCTAACCATATCATTATGACACATCTGACAGCAAAAGTTTTCTATTTTTCACACCTGAACAATGTGTCTACAACTACGCTCACATGCGCAGTAAATAAGAGCTCGCCGCATCAGCTGAACAGCAGTGGTAATGGAGATAGATGTGATGACTAATATGGATTACTCTTTCTCTCTCTAACAGCAGCAGCGGCAACTAACTCAAACGTCTTTGCCCTTTCCGGCAGGGGCTGTTCACCCACCGACGGCAACAATAACCTTATAACAAGGACTTTATTTTCTTTTTCTCGGAAATCCTAGCAACATGAGACATTTCAAATTATTCACACTTTAACAACTTCATCTTGAGACATCCTGTCAACAAGAGATGTTTCTAATTATTTTCACTCTAACAAACCTTAATAACAAGGACTTTGTTATTCTCTTCTCAGAAACTTCTTATCAACAAGAGACATTTTCAACCATTTTGTATCTTTCAATAAATTTTTATTTATATTATTCAATTTTCACCCCAAACAAGGTACAGTGCTACTTTGATGTAGAGGGCTACTATTGGGGACATAAGTTGCAGGGGTATTATGATGGGAGATGAGTGGCAAGATGTCTGTTCACATTACACTTGAACTTCTGCATGTCAGTACAGTTGGGAAAGAAGAATCCTGAAAGGGAGTTCCAAAGTCTAGCAGTGCTGGGGAAGAAACTACTGGAGTAGAAGACCTTATTACACCTAGGGATCTCTGTGAAGGGGTGGGATTTAGCTGCTTGTCGGGTTTGTTGAGGGTATTCACGTTGAGGGGGTACAAATGCTTGTAATTCGTCAGAGCATTCACCATTAAAATACTTGTAGAACAGGCAGAGGGATGAAACATTTCGTCGATGGGACAGAGGCTAAAGCCTAGATGACAGTTCAGGACCTATCAGATTGGCAACTCTCTTTTGAATCCTGTCCAGGAGTGAGAGACAAGTATCAAATGCACCAGCCCAAATGTGACAACAGTACTCCATACATGGGTGAATGGTGGCCTTCTAGAGGTACAGGATACTTTCAGGCGGAAGTAGTTTTCTAGCATGGTAGAGAGAACCTACCTTTTTCGCAGCGGTCCTGGCAATGCTCTTAATGTATCTATTCCAGTTTATGTTGCCTGTAAACGTTAGGCCGAGGAATTTAAAGGAAGTACTTTCAGGTAATTTGTTCTTGGCCATTGCTATTGGTGGTAGTGAAGGTTTCTTGTAATTATTGAAGGAAACAAGCTTAGTCTTGGCAGCATTGAATGTGGCCATCCATTTTTGTCCCCATTCCACTACAGATTTGAGATCATCCTCCACTGTTTCTGCCATTTCCTTAGATATGTGTTCATTTGTTTTCCTGTCGTGCCTGTTATAGAGAGTGGTGTCATCAGCAAATATACCCATCTCCGAAACAATTTTATCAGGGAGGTCATTTATGAATATCAGGAATAATAAAGGTCCAAGGAAAGGTCCAAATATTTAACTTAATACTCTGTCTATCTTTCTTGCTACCATACGCTAAATTTGTTATTGTGACCGTCGTTATCGGGTATTGAGATACAATACCTTGTGACGACGATATAACTACCGACGTCAGAGGTTTACAACATACATCTGGTGCCAGAAGTAACAATATAACACCATTTACAACCTCCGAGAGCGGATCACACAAAATTAAACTCTGATTTCTGAAACAGTAACCGTCACGGAAACGATATTTTCTTTGTATTTTAATTACATTGTTGTATTGTATATATTTTTTAATGACAATTCGGAAGCTTAACTCAGTCCTCTAAGGGAGATAACTACTTTACTAAGAATAGTAAGAAAATTTTTTTTTCCAACTACTTTATTTAATGTAAGAAAGTTTTATAACATTAATAACAAAAAGGTCAAATGCGACAATATTGTAATTTTTCTTAAACAAAACATTCAAGCAATTCTAAGAAAAATCTTTTTTTTTTCAACAACTTTAGTAAAAGAGAGTTACCTCCTTAAGAACAATGAATTAAGCTTCCGAATTGCCATTTTAATTATTATTTTTCTAAAGAAAAATTTGTTAAAAGCAACTGGAAGAATACAACTATTCATAAAAGCAAATAAATTCTATGCGTGACTGTTTGTTGGTTGTTTGTTTCCTTAATCACAGTAGTTCGTTTTCTTAATCACAGTAGTTCGTACCGAAACAGTATTAATCCGTAACCAACTTCCTCCAAAGGAGGAAGTTTCATGGGAATATAAAATTCACAAGCAGTCCACAGTCGCATGTATATCACCCGTCATAGAAAATGATAACGTTAGGTTTTTGCGGGCTCTTGCAAGGAGGTGTCGACGTCCTCCTATATACAGCGCCTGGTATTCCCAAATGGTCACCCATTTGGTACTGACCAAGCTCAACGTTGCTTAACTTCGGTAATAAGGAGAACCGATGTATCAACGTGATTATGCCGTATTTAAAATCACAGTAGTAAAAAACAATAACTACTACAACTACATAATAATAATAATAATAATAATAATAATAATAATACAAATACAACAACAACGACAACAACAACCCTTTAAAAACAATCAATGTAAATAATGAAAATGTTTTGGTAATTTTATAAAATCAGTTCCTTTCTCCAATCGAGTGTTTTTTGTTTGGGTTAGAAATCATTTTCGAGGTTAAGCAACCGAAAAAAACAAAAAAACAGTCAATTGGAGACATAGGTATAATAAAATTACTAGTGTTTTTTTTTAATTATTATTATTATTGTCTTCTGTTTCAGGAACCAAAGTTTACTTTTTTGTGGTCGCCTATCGGTTGTTCTAACTCTTTGCTCTAATTTTATTAAGTCAATATGAGCACTATTTCAAGAATATAATTTTTAGTAACTAGTTTTTTTATTATTTCATTTCGACATGCCATCTTTCCACGGATAGTCGTCTAAACAACGGAAGTAGATCTTTATTTTTGTAAAGAGAGGAGAACATTTCCGACATTTTTTAATATTTTTTGCATACGTTCTTTAACTAAAATCTATTGTATTATCATTGGTATGGAAATAAATAACAGAAGCAAAATGTAAGTACCAAAAAAAAAAAAAATAAATTAAACACCTGCTTCCTCTTTCTCTCCTAACGAATGAGGACTAATTCTGTATGATAAACTCTTCATGAGAATTATAAGAAAAAATACCCAATGCATCAGAAATTGTGCTAATAGTTTTAAATTTCCCCCAAACTTATAAATTCGAAAATATTTAACTTCCATGGTTCCTATTTATCTCTCTTGTGTATAAAAAGTAAAAATCTGCCGGCCATTGTCGTAAGCGGCTCGTTGGTCTAGGGGTATGATTCTCGCTTAGGGTGCGAGAGGTCCCGGGTTCGAATCCCGGACGAGCCCAAATTTTTTGTAAAGATTTGTTTGTTCATAGTTTGAATTAATGAATAATAATTTGTTAAATACTAGTTAGCACTTATGCATAATAGCCTCCCGGAACACCAGTAGCATTCATATTTTTATCTTGGGTGAGTTTTCACACATTATTTAATTCAATAAATATTCTATTAATTATTTATTTTTGTGTGTAAGTCTAGTGTTTATTTTCATTTTTATTTTTATTTTTATTTTTTTTTTAAATCGAATTTATATTTATTTAAAGTAATGCTTTGTTATCGGAATTTTGGGTTATTTATGTTTGATTAACAAAAATTTTCACAACCTTCATCTAATTTCTTATTCAAGATTTACATAAAATTCAATGATTGCCTCCCCTTATCAGTTATCGTACAATTTTGCCAGGGAAGCTATTATGCATAAGTGCTGAATAGTTATTTGTAAAATAACACGAAACATTTCGACGGAAAACTTAAAATAATTATTATGTTTATAAACAATTCAGGTTATCTTCTTTCGTTTTTAATTAATTTTTTACGGTATTTTTTTTTATATAAAATGGTTAATTGAAAATACAGAATAATTTAAGAAAGCCCCACTTCCCATCTTAAAAAGAGCTTTTCTAAATAATATTCTGATTTAGAAAATTAGAAAATGCATTCTTAACATAAGGGGGAACAACCGGAAGGGAAGTGGAAACAGTAATCGTAAAGATAACCACAATTGAATATCATTATTTTTCTACGTATTTTTTAAATTTTAATCTCTTTTTGGTACTAGTGCACTTATTGATCCGTGCTGAAATAATTACGTTATTATTTATAAAGCCATTCTTAACATGGGGAGGGGGAGGGTGTTTTGTACCTATTCTATACTTTAACCTTATAGTTTAATAAAAACAGGGTAAATATCCAGATCCGCTACTAGAACACCGACCGCTCTAATTTGTTTTTTGGGGTTTGTATTACTGTACACATAGATTCGAAAAAGTTGTCAAAAAACAAATATATAACAAATAAATGTTATCAAAGGAAAGATAAGTTACTTTTCTACCAAACTGGATATATTTTTCGTGTTTTTATTCAATGTAACATGTTTATCCAGCTCGAAAAGCATACAGTGTTTACCGATGTATTGGAAAATTCAAAATGGCGCCTGACTCCCTCTTTAACACGGTAAGTTTTGGAAAAGGTGTTATAAATAAAAAACTGGATAAAATACTGTTAAAAACTCGCTCAATATATGTTACCGTGACATAGCTTGACATATATTCAGCGGGTTTTTAATATTATTTTTTCTAGTTTTTTATTTATAACACCTTTTCCAAACTTACCGTGTTAAAGAGTGAGTGAGGCGCCATCTTGAATTTTCCAATACATCGGTAAACACTGTATCTTTTTCCCCCTCCCCCCGCTCGTGCCCCCAATGTAAACAGTAAAATCTTTGGAAAATGTTAAATGGTGTTCTAATTGGTAAATGTCGGTGCGTTACTTTTTGAAAATTTGAAAATTCTATGTTCCAGGTAAAAAGAAAAAAACAGATAAATTATCCCCCCCCCACTCCAACTTGGAGTGCTTTCCTTTTCTTGTTTTATTTCTTTTTCAGCTAATTTTAAATTTTCCACCCAAAAAGTGCTATAATGTATTTTTGAAAATTAGAAAATTCTATGTCCTGGAAAAAAAAATCCCCTCCCCCAACGTAGTTTGCTTGGTGAAGCCGTCGTTTATGCTACAGCGTAAACGGAAGCTGCAAAATGGTGGAAAGTAGTTCGTGGGTTCAGGGGTAAATACCATGCAAACGGTAAATTTGCCCCAAGTTTGACTATCAGATTCGCTGTCAGCGACCTCAATTACCTATAAAAAAACAAATTAGAGTGGTCGGTGTTCTGTAGTAGCGGATCTGGATATTTACCAAAAACAGATATCATAAAAATGTTATTAAATTTGAAAATACTATTTAAAAATTGCGCGGATCAATAAGTGCTAGTACCCTCTTAAACTCATTTGGTTACGGTAGAATCCTATTTCAATCACTAAAATCTAATTTACTATTATATAAAAGGAACTTTGTGTGTGTGTGTGTGTGTGTGTGTGTGTTCCCTATATACTCTGAAACGGCTAGGCTGATTTTTTTAAATTTCACACAAATATACTTTATGGGTAATGTCGCTAGATAAGGTTTGCAGGTGATATAAGGGCAGACCTGTATGAGAGTGTCCACCCCCTAAAAATGCTAGTTTTTCACCTTTAAAAAAAAAAAAAAAAAATTATTATAATAGATTACACACTTCCATATTAGCAGAAAAAATTCTGAAAAAAAAAAAAAAATTAATGACTTTTAAGAAGGAGGTTCACTTTCTTGTTATAACGTTCTAATCACGTGACACGTCGGTAAAGAAATGGACAGTAAGTTATGCAGAAAATTTTCTGCTATGTTCAACAGCGGTTATCCGCGGATCATAGTTACCAAGGTACATAAAGAAAAAAAAATGCAACAATAAAAACATGAAAGAAGCAAGAAACGACAATCTTTAATACAAAATAATTGAAAAAAAGAAAAAAGGAAGGAGATGAAAAATGTTCACTCGTGTCTGTAACTGCTAAATTTTTCCATTTAGCATGGTCAAACAGGCCTAAAGTAACTATAACAAAATGCAGAGAGTGCAGAATAGAAGGAAAGAGAGATAGATAGAAAGAACATTCGTGGACTTAGAACTAATTTAAATGATGTTGAAGCATTTCTCCTAACAAACACCCCGGATATCTTAGCACTAAGTGAGACTAACCTACACTCCTCCATCGCCTCTAACTACTTTAACATGCCCGGATATCTCCCACTGTTCCGTAAGGACTCTGACAGACATATGCACGGGCTTGGAGTCTATATTCGAAACAGTCTCCCCTAACTAGAGAAAGAAAACTAGAATCAGACGATCAAGCCTTTATATGCTTTAGACTTAACATGCAACATAACATTAGTTACTTTTATTTTCTCTGCCGCTCTCCCTCGATCCAGGACTGTGCCCTAATAAACAAAGTCTCTGACAGCATAGATACAGCACTTTCCCTCGACACTAGTGCACAAGTTCATGTATTTGGTGACTTCAATGTCCACCACAGTAACTGGCTTGGATTCTCTAATTACACAGACGCTGCTGGTACCACAATACATAGCTTCTCTCTATATCTCATTCCCTAACACAGACGGTTACGTTTCCAACCCATTCCTCTGACCAGCAAGAACAACACGCATCACTTTTAAATCTGTTTCTGACCACAGTTCCTGATGATTGTGTTACGAACGCCCACAGCCCACTTGGGAATGCTGATCATGTAGTGATAATAGTTGAAATCATCCTAAACTCTAGAGCCAAAATGGAAGAGCTATTGCTCAAAACAACGAGATATTATAAAAAGGCTGACTGGGAAGCCATCATGGATCTCATTAGAGACGTCCCATGGCGAAATATCTTTTCATTTCCTGCTGAACAGTGTGCAAGTGAGACCACGAGACCACTGAATGGTTCAAAACAGCAACTGAAGCACAGAAATTAGGAACCCGTGACTGGAAAATCTACAACAGTGTAGTAAATAATGGGCAATCAACAATTCCTCCACTATCTAACAATCATGAATTTGTTTGCCCGGCAACCGAGAAGGCTAACATGCTTGCCAGTCGGTTTGCCTCCAACTCCACACTAGACTCTGCTAACCACCCTATCCCAGACTTTCCTTTGCGGACAGATGCCACACTTGACAATCTGAAAATCACCCGTTCTCAGGTGCATGCTATCATAAAAAATCTTGACACTGCAAAAGCATATGGACCTGGTCCCATCCCGGCTGTGCTATTAAAAAAAGTGCTCCGCCAAAGTAGCTCCAATGCTCTCCAAACTTTACAACAAATGCTTTAATGAATCTTGCTTTCCTGCCTGCTGGAAAACTGCTTCTGTGGTATCAGTTTTCAAGAATTCTAGCAAAAGAACTGACCCAGTAAATTACCACCCCATTAGCCTCCTCCCACTTTTTGCCAAAATATTTGAGTCCATAATTGACCAAGCTATAGTTCATCACCTTACAGATGCTAAACTTCTGACCGACCAACAATATGGATTTAGGCAAGCCCGTTTCACAGCAGACATTCTAACTGTAATCTCCGAGTGTATATACCATTCACTTGACAAAGCAGGAGAGGGTAGAGTAGTAGCTCTAGATATATCTAAGGCTTTTGACAGGGTATGGCATGAAGGTCTTCTCAGGAAAATCAGATCATACAGTATCACTGGAAGAATACTTAACAATTAAATCCTTCTTAGACAAGAGAAAAATCTAGGTTGTCCTCGATGGCCGTACATCCAAGCAATATGATATAAATTCGGGAGTGCCTCAGGGGTCTATCCTTGGACCTCTATTATTCCTAATATTCATAAATTACCTCCCTGACAAAATTGTCTGTGAGATGGGTATATGTGCTGATGACACCACGCTCTATAACAGACACGACAGGAAAACAAATGAACACATATCTAAAGAAATGGCAGAAACACTAGAGGATGACCTCCAATCTGTAGTGGAATGGGGACAAAAATGGATGGTCACATTCAATGCTGCCAAGACTAAACTTGTTTCCTTCCATAACTACAAGAAACCTTCTCTACCACCAATAGCAATGGCCAAAGACTCTTTATCTGAAAGCGCATCTTTTAAACTCCTTGGCCTAACGTTCACAGAAAACATGAGTTGGAACAATTATATTGAGAGCATTGCCAGGACCGCTGTGCGAAAAAGGTAGGTTCTCTCTACCGTGCTAGAAAGCTACTAACACCTGAAAGTATCCTGTATATCTATAAGGCCACTATTCGCCCATGTATGGAGTATTGTTGTCATATTTGGCCCGGTGCATCTGCTACTAGTCTCTCACTCCTAGACAAGGTTCAAAAGAGTCGCCAACCTAATAGGTCCTGAACTGTCATCCAAGCTTCAGCCTCTGTCTCATCAACGCAATATAGCATCCCTCTGCCTGTTCTACAAACACTTTAACGGTGAATGTTACGACGAACTGCAAGCACTTGTACCCCCTCTACATAAATACCCCCGACAAACCCGACAAACAGTAAAATCCCACCCCTTCACAGTAGTGATCCCTAGATGTAAGAGAGCCTTCTACTCGAGTAGTTTCTTCCCCAGAAATGCTAGACTTTGGAACTTCCTGCCAAGTTCCTGCTTCCCCAACTGTACTGACATGCAGAAGTTCAAGTGTAACATGAACCGACATCTTTCTGCCCAACTCCCCACTTAGTACCCCTGTAGCATGTGTCCCTAATAGTAGCCCCCTTCATCAAAGTGGCAATGTGCCTTGTTTGGGGTGAAAATGTAATTAAAAGAAAAAAGAAAAAGAAAGAAAACACTTACTGAAATACTTTTTACAATGGTCGACCATTTTATCTTTTTATGTGTGTACAAAAATAAGCTAACAGAAGTAGCTTCTCTTTAACTGTCTGATATCTCTTTTTTATCAGGGCGAACAAATCCGTGTAAGTTCTTTGCAGATGGCGAAAATACCCACAAATGTTCATTCGAAGGTCTTTTGGTAATTCCCATAGATTTGTCTCTTCAGCAGCTGAGTCTTCTCCATCTAGCTTGACGGAATTTCCTTTCTTGTTCACACCAAAAATGACTCTCCTTTTGTAATCCGGCTATACTTAGCCATACAACATTACGACCTCGTGTTAGGCCATAAGCAATTTCTCCATTGTTAGAAGAAATGTTCTGTCTTTATCTTCCTATACTGGAATATTTTGGATTTTTATATCTTTACTGACATGTCTTCTTCTTTGCCGTGTTTATTGTCGAGTCACAACATCAGGATAAAACATAACTTTCACTTGGTCAGTTTCTCCAAATTTCCTGATTTCCAACTGTTTTAAAGTCCAGTTAAAACTATTCTAATTTTATGTCTTTATTGATGGAGACAAAGTTCATATGTCCGCACCATCGGACATCGAATCCTCAACTGACGAAAATATCGCCATCTTCAAAAACAAGCGGGAACTTCCAAAACCAATCAACAATTGCAATTCAGTCATGTGATACAAAAATCATTATCATCATCATCAGAAAAAGATAGAAAAGTAAGAAAGAAGAAAAAGTGGAAAAAGAGAGGAAGAAAGAATAAAATTCCAACAAAGTCAGGTAGCAATCAAATAGAATGTTATAACGAGAAAGTGAACCCTCTTCTTAAAAGTCATTAAATTTTTTTTTTCAAATTTTTTTCTTCTATTATGATACTTAAGTCTGTAAGCTATAATACCTATTTACTATGCCTCCCCACGGGACAGAGTTAGACACCAGGGTTGTTTTTTAACGTGGAGAAAAGGTACAAAAATAAAAATTGTCTCAGTCGTGAAGGATTTCTCCTCCATCGTAAGCTATGATAATCGTTGGAAAAAAGTTAAATAAAGGTGCAAAACATGCATTCTTAGTGGGTGGTCATTCTCACACAGGTCCTCCAAAAGTTAATTTATTTTACCCATCAAAACTCAAGAAATGCATGGTTAAAATGTGTAAACATTCAATGAATAAAAAATCAATATGGCTGTCCAGTTGTCATTTTGGTGACTAATAAGCAGCCTTGACCTTGTGATCAAAAACTAAGATTGAGTCAAAACGGAACAAATTGACGGAATTATTGTTAATCTGTTTAGTTTGTCTCTTTATGAATTTATGTGGCACAAATAAATTTGGCAAAATCCTTTCATTGAATGTTTACACACTTAAACCGTGCATTTCTTGAGTTTCTATGGATAAAATAAATTTTTTTTTACATGAAATGACTCCTCATGTAATAATGTTTGAGATAAGAAACATTTTTAACGCCTTAATTTTCTTCATATCACCGACAAACCCTATGTAGTGACATTACCACTTTATGTGCATGGGCGGGTTCTTCAATAGGTTTTGCATCTGAGTGCTTATCAATAATTGTAAAATCCAATTAAAGAAGGACCAGTTCAATTTTTAACAACATTAAAACCTTATAAAGCCTGACATCACAAGTGCATAGAGAAGTTTTATCGCAACACAAGATGAAGAGCCCAACATATAAAATCAACAGTCGTGTCTTTGATTAGACCGTGGCACATTCAAAATGAATGTTTCTGTTTAGAACACAATGGAAACATAATACCTGACTTTTCAGTTTTAAACTTTAAGTGAAGCTATTATTTACAGATAATTTTATAAAATCAACAGATTCTCTACAGTGCAATGTAGACTACAATGTACTGTCACTGCGAGAATGCATGTGAAGTTTCATCTCGGTGCAACACACTGAGTCCACAACTAGAGCAGGCAATCGATCGATTTAATTGAAAAATGAGTAATTCCACCGATTTCAATGATAATAAAAGTATGATGGGGAATATTCGTTGATTCTCATTTAATGCCGGGCAATGTTGGATCTTCTTGCTAGTTATTGATAAAATTGAATTTTAGTACTTGTGTTGTTTGTACTTTGACATATGTTAATAGTCCTATAGTTTAATAAAACAAAAGATTATTCGCCAGTTGTAATTTTGTGTTTTTTATTGTCTTTTTTGTATTTTGTTTTTTTTTTTCGGTAAAAAATAATATATCAGATTTTTTTTCTCTTTTTCATTGTTATTGTGGAAATAAAATGGGTATTCTTTATGAATAGATTAAAATATAACACTTTTTTTTTTGGAGAGAGTATTTTTTTAAACATTTTTGAAATAATAATTGACAGTGTTTTTTTTTTGTTTTTTTTTTGGTATATATTACCTTTAACTACAACAGAACACTGACGACTCTAATTTGTCTTTTAGGGGGTTTTCAGGATCGCTGACAACGAATCTGATATTAAAACCCATTGCAAATTTACCGTCTGCATGGTATTAACCCCTGCATCCTGGAACTATTTTGTACTATTTCATGTGAGAAATTTAATCTCACATAATTTAGAACTGACTGGCAGAGAAGAAATTGACACAACGAACAAAAGGCAAACTTACCCGGTATAATAAAACCAGTCATCTTTCTTCTAGGTTGCAAAATCATTGCGTCATTTTGCATCTTGGCTGAGTCTAGTAGGTGGTGCTTCATAAAACGTGTTAGTTAAATCTCAGCTGAGTAGAGTTTGAAAGTTCTTGGTAAATGATCGATTTAATTATGATTCTAATAGAGTAGGCATTTGGTTCTGCCGAATAGTTAATTACGATATCAACATTATTAGCTGATTTAAAGGAGACAATACTATGTCAAGGAATGAAACCTAATTAGTTAGGTAGAATAGTCTCTTAGAGGAGAGAAGAAAAGGCTTCAATTGCCCTTAAATTAATGAGTCTGTGCATGAAAGAAGGAGAGACGAAAAAACCTGTCCATCCTCTAAGAAAAATAGATGCAAACTAAAGTTTTTTGGTGTGAACATTCCGCACACGTGGGGTTCAAATTTAAATCAACCAATCAAAAAAGCTGTAATAAAACATGACATCAAATTCTTATCAAGCAATGAAAGTTCGCAATTCAAATAAGGGTATACCGATTAATTGGCAAGTAATCAGTAATTGGCCTAATCGCCCACTTTGCGACAAATTTGCAGATTATTTATTTTTCTCTTTCCTATTAAATTTAAATAATTTCCTCACTGCCAAATGATTCATCAGATAGCTTTGACACATTAACATAGTAATTGCTAATTTAACTTAACATTTAAGTGTTTGGCTACTATTATGGCTTTTTGTCTTAAATAAAATTATAGAATACGATTTCTAATTAAATGAATATAATTAAACAATTATATAGTAAAAGAAATTACAAACCAACTACAAAGTACAAATTGTAATTCTTTAAGTGAATAACTATAAGCTGAAGTTCTGCACCTGCTGCTGCTCTACTTCCTCTTCTATTTTAGCTGCCTGCCTCCTCTGCTCTCATAGTCTCTCCAGTCTTTAAAGTTGAATACTTTTAAGTTGTAATGTAGAAACATTAGACTTTCTCTATTCTCATGACACAACCTGTTCCTCATAGATTCATACACATTACCACCTGTACTAAAGAACCTCTCACCCTCCAAGATGAAGGTTGTGCACTTAAATATTTTGAAGCCAGTTTACTCAGTAATGGTAAGGTCTCCTGTGTCTACTTCCACCACTGAAATTGATCATCGCCTCTTGCAAGTAGTTGTAAAACTACGTAATGATCAAGTTCTTTTATGCACTTAAACATAAGGGATTTACTCCCTTTCAGTTTAGATTGTGAGTCTTGTATTTCTGTTGTAGTTG
The DNA here is from genome assembly GCF_053919585.1 of Euprymna scolopes. Classification (NCBI taxonomy): domain Eukaryota; kingdom Metazoa; phylum Mollusca; class Cephalopoda; order Sepiida; family Sepiolidae; genus Euprymna; species Euprymna scolopes. The sequence continues at coordinate 137,588,468 of NC_136484.1, forward strand.
GAGTTTCCAGGTTTAACTCATCTTCTACCTGCTCTAAGTTTTGATTTGTTACTGTAGGCTTATTTGAAGCTAATTCTTCAAACAGGCTTGAAAGAGATACAGTTGTACTTTCACTTTGATCTTCTTGATTCTCAACAAAGCTTGAAGTGCAACCTGCTGATTCTGCTTCATTATCATCAGTAGAAAGTAGAAGATGTAGAATCCAGTTTTTAGTGTTTTCCATGTCATTCTTTGGAAATTTAAATGTGAATCTTGGATCTAGGAAAGTAAACACAAGTTTTTATCATTTAGATAGGATGAAAATCTTGTTTCCATTGATTCATTGAATTGTTCAACAGTGGTAAGAATTCCACTAAAGTCAGAAATATCAGAATTAGATTGGATAACTTTTGACAGAAATAACTTAAAATCTAAAAGTGTAGATATTATCATCGATATGATTGAAGTTTTTTTATTTGCTTCTTTGGTGATTTCTTAAAATGGACTCAATAACTGGACAATTTTTTTTAACAAATCCCCAATGGTAAGTTGTTAAGTTAGGAATTTTATAGCATTGCAAATTTTCATATGAAAAAAAATGAATGAATCTCTTATTAAAAATTTCCGGTTTGTGCGAGTTGTTCTGCTTCACATATATGCCACGAAAAAGTCCTTTCTGATTAATGTTTTCCTTTCTGATTAATGTTTTCATATTCTGTTATTCTGAAAAACAGCCAAGTTCATTTGCTTATTTTAAAACTGATAAACATTCATCAAAAGGCAATTTTTCTGAGCATTTAACATAAAGCAGAATGGTCTGCACAAACCAAAAATAAATCATTTGTAAACAATCATAGCACTAACTTGAACAAAACCAATACAAAAATAAAATAAAGATGTTAAAACAATAATAAAAAAAAACAATAGTATTTATGCAGAGAACTTTTTTTTTTCTTAACATGTGGAGGAGAAGGTGTTTTTCTAACTAGTTCATGCTTTCATATAACAATTTAATAAACAATGCAAAACAAGTGATTTGTGTCACGAGCATTGAAGAACAACTGAAGTTTTTTCTCTATATGTGTTTGACTGGGGAAGGGGTTGAGGGAACCACCTCTAATGGACGAATGTGATCAGTGCCAAGCGAAGAATTCAACAGAATCGCAAAGAAATGCCAATTGTATAAAGAACTCTATTGTTGATAACATGCAGTTTTTACTTTTATTAAAATGAAATTGATCTTAAACACCCACGTTTACTTAATTAAATCGCCATGGTAAACAAAGTGAAAAATACTACATAAAATTATTACATTTTCTTGAGGATACTATTTAAGAAGTTCTTAGTGTAAAGAACTGATATTTGGATATAACATTTTACAATCTCTCTCTCTCTTGGGCAGTTCGTCAATTTCGACGATGATGCGGAGGTCAGTTAGTGTCCGTGTTGAAAGTGCGATGTGAGTCTGATCGGAGCTCTGAAACTCTGACCACAGATGTGACACCTGATGGCAGAAAATCCAGGAGTGGTGCCCGTAGTCGCGCTCTTTTTGCTTTCCAAGCAGCAATGCTTTGATCTCTAATGGCATCAGCTACACCTGATACCACACTTCTCCAAACTATCTGATCTTCAGCTTTTCTTCTCCAGTTCTTCATCGATTTTTCCAGTGTTCGTAATGGTACTGCCCAGGTAGGTGAACTGTTCAACTTCCGCCAATGGGGTGCCATTCAAAAGTACTTCTCTGGGGTTAATCTTTGTGTCACAGGTGTCTTAAATCAAAACTTCAGTCTTCTTGATGTTGATTGTTAGTCCAAATTTCTTGGATGCCTCGGCAAATGCTATCACTAAATCTTGCATTACATGGAGGCTGTGGGTCACAAGTGCTGAATCATCAGCAAAGAGTAGTTCCTTGATCAATAACTGATGTGTCCTGGTTTTTGCTATCAAGCGTCTGAGGTTGAAAAGGTCACCATCACTTCTAGTTCAGATCTAGAGATCACCAAGTTCTTCAGGCATGCGTTTCAGGACAGCAGCAAGGAAGATTGTAAACAGAGTTGGCGCGAGAACATAGCCTTGCTTGATGCCATATCCAACGCTAAAGGAGTCTGAGCATCCATCTCCCCTGCAAACGCGAGCAGTCATGCCATCATGGAAACTGCGCAGTACTCTTGTGAAGGTCTGTGGGCAACCATAGCGTCTCAGTAACTTCCAAAGCATGTCTCTATCAACTGTGTCGAAGGCTTTGCTAAAATCTACAAAAGTGACAAAGGTTGACGTTGTTCAATGGAATTTTTCTGTAATTGGCGGAGGGCAAAGATCATATCTTGTGTGGATTTGTTGGCCCTGAATCTACATTGGCTCTCCAGTAGAATTTCGTCAGCTGAGTCCTATAGTCCTGTAGTCGATACTGTAGGATTTTGGCCATCATCTTCCCAGCAACAGACAGAAGGGAGATTCCTCTGTGGTTCCCACATTCCACCCTGTCCCCTTTTCTATTATACATTATCACAATGTTGGCATCTTTGAAATCCTGGGGAACTTCTGCTATTGATGTCCAGATGTTGTGGAAAAGTTGTAGTAATTGACTTCTCAGGGCTGCTCCACCATGCTTCCAAACTTCTGGTGGTATGTTGTCTGGTCCTGCAGCCTTTCCGTTCTTTGTCCTCTTTATGGCCATGTCAAGTTCATCTGCTGTTGGTAAATCATCCATTTGGTGTTTAATAGGCAGTTAAAGTATGTTATCAGCTACATCTTCAGCACGTGTTTCTGGGTTCAACAGAAGTTCGAAGTGTTTCTTCCATCTCTCCATTATTGTGTGTTTCTCCATATGGAGTACACTGCCATCAATGCTCTTCACAGGGTCCAAGCAGGCACCCTGTGGTTCGTACACTTCCTTCAATGATGCAAAGAACGCTTTAGAGTCATTTCTATCTGCCAGGTTCTGAATTTCAGCTGTTTTTTTTGTCCCCCAGTCGTTTTTCATTTTCCGCAGTTTTCTTGAAGTTTAGATTTTACACTTTTGTACTTGTCCCTTACTGCTCTTGATCTTTCTTTCAGGGTCTTTTGAAACAGCAGGTTTTTCTTTTGAATGAGTACCATGATCTCTTTGTTGGATTCATCAAACCAGTCTGCATGTTTCCTACTTGGTTTACCAAGGACTTCAGATGCAGAAGTGAACACAGCATTTTTCAGTGTTTTCCACTGTTCATCTGTGGTGCCAGTTGGTGTTGTGAGACTATAAGATATTTTGTGTGCTAGTTTGTCTTTCACACTTTGGTCCTTTAGTGATTTGGTATTTAGTTTCTTTCATGGTTTTGGTCTTTTCTTCTTGAACGGAGGAGGCTTTGGTTTTATGTTGAATCTGGCACGGATCATGTAGTGATCAGTACAACATTCAGCTCCTCTCGTACCTTTGGTACTGCGAAAGTCTTTTAGATCTTCTATTCTTGTGCTTACATAGTCCAACAGTGGGGTGCTTGGATCTCGGATGTTTCCACGAGCAGTACCATTTGTCTGGATAGTTGAAGAACGTGTTTGTTATAGCAAGTCCGTGTTCAGAGCACTTTGATAGCAACAGTTCGCCATTCAAGTTCATTTTTCCTTTTCCAAATTTACCCATTGTTTGTGGCCATGCTGCATGATCTTTTCCCACTCTAGCATTGAAGTCACCGAGTACAATGAGTTTGTCAGCTGCAGGGATCTCAGAAAGAGACTGATAAAATAGTTCTTTAGTCTCCAAGTCATTTGTTATTGTTGGTGCATATACGGAGATCATTGTCAGGTATTTTTGCTTGCCAATGTGAATTCTCATTGTCATGAGGTGATCACTTTTCCTTGTTGGTAGTGATTCCAGTTCTTTCACAAGGTTATTTGAGATTGCAAATGCAACCCCTGCTTCTCTTTGTTTGCCAGACTAGTAGAAGGTATGAGTTTTTTCCTTTAGTTGTCCCTGATCAGGAAATCGAGTTTCTTGTAGTGCTGCAATGTCAATCTTATAGCGGTCCAGCTCTCAAGAGATGAGGGCTGTTCTTCGGTCCAGTCTATCATCATTGTCAATCAGGGTTCTGATATTTCACGATGCCAGAGTAAGGTTCTTGGTTGATTTCTTTGTCTTCGTACCACTGTTGTGGATTCCCGCCGATCGCGGCTAGCCGGCCAGGAGTGTGTGTGAACGAGCAATGTTTAGTCCACCTTTTCTAGGACCCTCCCCAGATCGGGGCAGGCAATGCACCTCTGAATAGAGCTGCCTGGTCACCGGAGCTGCTGCCTTGCAATGCTGTCGCTCTTCAGCAAGAGCACGGCCATCATACTCCAATCGCCTGAGTGCAGAAATCACGCCGCGGCTTCCAGTCCATCAAACCTGTACTGTACGCCCTCACTCCATCGCCACAGGACTTTCACTTCTCTTCCAGCCTAGGCAAAGTAGGAATAAGCAGCTTTCCCAGTACTGCTAGCACCTTCTCCGCTGAAAGCAAAAGTACAGAGGCAAGGACGGGCCAGGAAAGTCTGCACACATGCAATCAGCTGCATCTGATGGCTGAGGCAGACCTGATTCAAGTTGTACATCACCCTTGTTGACTGCGTCAGCTCTGCAGTGCTGGTTCATCCGCTGAACAAGCCGTTGGGATTCCTTCCTCATCCGCCAAGAGCATCGTTGACCAGGCTTGCATTTTTGTGACCCTAAATGGAAGGGGGGGGGGGCGCTAGTTGGTACTACACCTTGTCCAAGGGTTACCCAGCACTGCAATGACTAATAGGTAGTGACATTTTCCCCAAAACCCTGGAGCTCCCGCACCAGGGCCTTGTTACTGGATGTAGTTTTACGTCATATCCAGGACATAAAGAACTGATATTTGGATATAACATTCTACAATATATATTAATTAGGCATGCAAAATTCCAGATCTTATAATAGTTTTTGTGATATATGATTTTGAAATTAGTATATGTTTATGACATTTGCCACCAAAATTGAACATATTAGCATTTTTATCGGCTTATAATACAGTAAATTGCAGCTGGAATTGTTTAAAAATATAGACATAATAATCATTATATATAGAATTATATTGAATGTTAATATTTACTGTCATTTAATTCAGTTTTATTTGATAATACTTTAAAAATTGTCTATCAGTGCAATTTTGCTATTATAAATGATGCAATGTTTACTTTTCACACCTCAAAAATGAAGGCTGAAATGGAATTGGAAATAATTGTTCTTTTACTTCATACTGTCTTTCTATACTAGGAGTGATGAAAGCATCTTTTGTGCCATTTTTACTGGTTACTTTTTTGTCCGTTGGTTTCAAAGTTGCCATGTTGTAACTTTTTGAAAATATTATGTTACGTATGCACACCCGGACGGTCCCGAGGACATTTCAGGGAAGAAAAGGGCAGGGGCTGCTTGAAATACCCTATCATCTTTTTACAGAGTTCAAAACTGACTTCATAACCTAGTGAGAAATGCCCTTTTCTCTTTCCTGCAACCTCTTTCCCACAGAAGAGACGTTGCTAGCTTGGCTCTGCTCTATCGTTATTTTCATGACAAGTGTTCATCTGAGCTCCAATCTATGGTCCCTCCTTGCTAAACTTTCACAAAAAGCATTCGTCTAGCTGAAACCACTATCAATAATTTCTCCCACTCTTTATCTGTGCCTAAACATAAATGTAGATTCAATGAACAAAGCTTCTTTCTTAGAACTGCCTGCATGTGGAACTCTTTCATTTGCCTGCTTTCCAGCTGACTACAATATGGTCGTCTTGAAGACTCCAAGTCCAACATAAACAAGTTTTTGATGAGCTGTCAGCTTAAGTAATCCAATTTACCAGAATTTCACTACTAACGGTTACTACGCTATTGTCCCATTGACTACCGTAAACTCATTAACCCTTATCCTCGAGTGGCATCTGAGTCTTGATAAGAGGTGACTCCTTCGTAAAAAAAAGGAAGAACTCTTACCCTATAGGAAACTATGAAGGTTGAAAAAAGTTTACTGTTTTGATGCTACACTTCACCTTTTCTATCTTCGGTCAGTAGTGGTGAAATCCTTCATGACTGAGACAATTTTAATTTTTGATTCTATCTAGAGTGCCCCTTTGGGGGAGTTAGATCTTCCCCACATTAAAAACCGACCTTGTGTCTAACCCTGCCCTCATGGGGAGGCAAGTAAATAGGAACAAAAAAAAAAAAAGAAAAAGAAAGGACGTGCAATTTCTTTTTAGGTGGGTGAGGAATTAATTCAGTATGCTGAAATCCTTATAGTGTAAAGATTGAGGTCACGCTTCAGTTTTAAAGAACTTAGTCCGAAAAATGTCTACCTTTGGGCTGCGAGTAAGCTGAAACCATACTTGCTGACTTTTCCAAGATAGCATAAGTTTTATTTGATTACCTTAAATTGCAACGAAGTTTATAGTGGGAAATCCAATTCCCTCAATTAGTAGCATGTAGTAGATGGGTGAAAAATGTATCGTGATTGAACTCGTCGACGGACCCTTTCAGGCGACCGGCTATAAAACAACCCCCCGCCTCTCGAAGTGGGTATAATGCATGGGAGGATGATTTCCTAGAACCGAATGGAACCATTATTTCATTCCAATCCAGAAACGAGGGCCCTATTTAAATGTGTGTGTGTGTGTGACTCAGAGAGAAAGAAAGAAAGAAAAACAGAAACGTTGACTGACTGAGGAGGCTCCTAGAAGATTGTACCTATATTTTAGGTTCCTGCTTTTAAGTTATTTTTTTTTTTCCTTCTCTATTGGGGGAGAGGAGGATCCTTTGATGTTATGCCGCCGCGCCGCACCCCCCTTTCTCCTGGGGAAAACGGTTTAGAAGAAGAATAGTTCCCAGTGTTATACTGAAAGTTTAAACTTATTGGACGACTTTTCCATATATTTTTTTTTTTAGATCAGAATAAATGGAGGATAAGAAAGAAAGATGAAAAAAAGAAGAGAAAGAAAAAATGGGTCAAAAAATGAACTGGTAAGATTTTTTTGTTATTGTTTTTGTTTTACCCTCCCCCCTTCCCAATGAGATTCTATTCTTTTTTTTATGTGCAGCCTGAAATAATATATTAATAATGTTTGTTTGTTTGGGTTTTTTTTTTCCTAATTAAAAATATAAAGTAAAATGAACATCTACTTCCGGGCAAGTTTGCGGTAAATGGAGACGCGTAACCAAACTTATTAATTTTGTTTAAAAATTGAGGAAAAGTAGAATTTGTGTGAGATAGGTGGTGGGGGTTAACTAAGTGGGTTTATATTGCTAGTATACACAGAGATACGAAAAAGTTTTCAAAAAACAAATATCTAACAAATAAATGTTATCAAAGGCAAGATAAGTTACTTTTCTACCAAACTGGATATATTTTTCGTGTTTTTATTCAATGTAACATGTTTATTATTGACATCGCGGACATTTTTGGGGCATTTTTTACAACGTGCCCCAACGTAGTATAAACACTCTTAACCACCCCATGTTAAGAACGTCTTTCGGAATTACCCCCCCCCCGACCTCGAAAGCTGTTCTTAATATAGGGAGGTTGGAGGTGTTTATTCCGAAAGCCGTTCTTAACATGGGGTGGTTAAGGGTGTTTATACTACGTTGGGGCACGTCGTAAAAAATGTCCCAAAAATGTCCGCGATGTCTTTGAAGATTCGATAATCAATTCAAAATAAGAAACAAAACAAAATGGTGTTAGAAACCTACCCAATAAATGTAATTGTTACAAAAGTAACTTTTCTTGTCTTTGGTAGCATTTTTTTTTTTTTTTTTTTGGACAACTTTTCCGTACCTCTGTGTATTATAATACAAACCCATGACAGAAAGCAGTAAAAACTCGGTTACGAAAAATTAGGATTGTTTAAGAGGGCAAGGATAGGGTGTGGCTCCCGTTTAGGTTTAAATATGGATTAAAATTCCGTCTCCAATATTTAAAAATAAGTATTTACTCTGGAAACAAATGAAATCATTTTCTTAAAGATTTTTTGGTAAATTTTACTTGCTTTCTCCACCTTAACAATCACTATTAAAATGACGACTTGTTATGGTTTTCGGGTATGCTGAAAATGAATATTGTATTTTTTCGTACTCGTAAACGCACGCATATTTTTTTATGTCTGTGCGTTACAAATATGCTGTAGCTGTAGGTGGTCTATTTCCGTTTGCTACCAGGTTATCCTGACATATGCCTTTATTACTCTAATCAAACTTCATACTAGTTAACAATCACTACTTATTAGCATAGGGTCCCAATATTTAACAACTTTAGTTAACAGAACAAAAAAGGGCAAAAAAACAAATATGCAACAAATAAATGTTACTAAAGGCAAGATGAATTACTCTTTTACCTACCTGGGTAAGTTTATTTGTGTGTTTAATATATTTTCAAGTGTTTTTAGTTCAAAATATAACACATACATAGCCACTCTGTTTAACCAAAACAACAACAAAAAAATCTTGGCTGTACTAAGCATTAAACAAAGACTTTTGATAATTCCTCAAAAATCGAAAATTAAACAAAATACTGGTAGAATATTACATTCTTGCACAATTTGTGACATTTATCAAACATGTTTCTACCAGCATTTTGTTTAATTTTTGATTTTTGAGTAATTATCAGAGGTTCTCGTGCACTCGTGCAGTCGTGCACTCGTGCAGTGATTATGAAAGTCATGATTGTTTTTTATTCTAACTGAACAGTTGACATGCAGTTTATTTTGAATCAAAAACACTAAAATATATTAGCCCTCAACCCCCCCCCCCCCTCCAATAAAAAAAACTTATCCGGGTAGGTAGAAGAGTAAATTATAATGGTTTTGTTAAGATTTATTTGTTGCATATTTGTTTTTTGACACCGTTTCATTCTGTGAACTATAGTTAAACATACTTGAATATTTCATTATTCTTTCTATGGCAGAGTTGGACAGAAGATTAAAGTTTAACTTTTTGTTGAATTTTACATGTTGCAATTTGATCCCACTCTTATGAATATAGTAATAATTTCTTTTCAGCGTCTACAAAAATATGTCTTTACGCTATGTCCGAATTATTTTTTTTTACTCAGAAAACTGGTTTCGAGTTTGTATTACTGTACACATAGATTCGAAAAAGTTGTCAAAAAACAAATATATAACAAATAAATGTTATCAAAGGCAAGATAAGTTACTTTTCTACCAAACTGGATATATTTTTCGTGTTTTTATTCAATGTAACATGTTTATTCAGCTCGAAAACCATACAGTGTTTACCGATGTATTCGAAAATTCAAGATGGCGTCTCACACCCTCTTTAACACGGTAAATTTGGGAAAAGGTGTTATAAATAAAAAACTATACAAAATACTATTTAAAACCTGCCGAATATATGTCAACCTATGTCACGGTAACATATATTGAGCGAGTTTTTAATAGTATTTTATCCGGTTTTTTATTTATAACATCTTATCCCACACTTACTGTGTTAAAGAGAGAATAAGACGCCATCTTGAATGTTCCAATACATCGGTAAACACTGTATGGTTTTCGAGCTGAATAAACATGTTACGTTGAATAAAAACACGAAAAATATATCCAGTTTGGTAGAAAAGTAACTTATCTTGCCTTTGATAACATTTATTTGTTATATATTTGTTTTTTGACAACTTTTTCGAATCTATGTGTACAGTAATACAAACCCCTGGTTTCTTATAACTCAAATAATATTTCAATGTTGCAAGTGGGGCGCAATGAATCAATCACAAATCTCCATTGCTGTAGCTTTTTCAGTTTCACTGGGAAATTTCTGCTAACTGTTCAGATGTATTTGTTACTTCGACTGTGACACAGGAGATAAATAACCAAAGAACTCAATCATGTTCTGCAAAGTTAAAAACAAAAATTTTCCTATACAAAACAACCAAACCAGACATCATAAATAAATATTTGAAGATCTAAATAACTTGAAGCATAAAATCTTTTTCCAGAATTACTGGATTCAGCATAAATTAATCTTAAGAGTTAATATGCCATGAAACAAAACAACTAAAACAACAGTATAAGCAATAGATAAGAGGTATATTTGTAGCAAAAAGTAATCAATAGCGTGTATCCTGCAAGCATAGATTATTGTATTCAGTTTACAGATTCATATAATTTTTTAGGATGTGTTGCGGGCCAGGATATAAATATCCTAACTCGCTACAAAAGAAAATAATGAAACGAATGGAAAGAAGAAACAAAACTCAATTGCTGGATAAAATAAACATGTCATTTATTTTCTGTTGAAAAATGAATGTTTTGGGTGTAACTCGTGTTCATGTCCGCGCGTGGAAAGAGGAGTGAGTAATGTAGTGGAAAGAGAAATGGCAGTCCAGCGTGTAGACAAAGAAAAAGATAGAGGGTTGACATCAGTAAAGCTGCGCGCACATGTTAGTACTTGTTCACGTGGAAATGTCTTCAGGCCACTAGCTGTGGATGTGAACTTGTCTAGTTGATGGACCAAAGCAAAAGGGAAAAGAGAGTGAGAAAGTCAATCCAGTTCATGGAGAGAGAAAGCGTATAAAGTGTACGTACTGTCTGTTAGCTCTTGCCCTACGCAGTAGCAGGTGGCGTGAGGTGCGCGGGCGTGCTCACCCTGAAAGGGGCCGGTGGTCCATCGACCATTCAGCGAGTCGAAAAAGGAAGGAAATAGCTTGTCTCTTGCTTTTATAGTTGTTTCCGGTGGTCTTTTGCACATGTGTGGATTTCCTTCAAAGAGGAATGATGTTGCCCATCGTGCGTACGTGTGCACGTATGTGTGTGTGTATGTGTGTGCGTATGTTTGTGTGCGCGTATGTGTATGACAAGAAAAATGGCTTGAGATGTGAATGCGTGTTTTTGTGTGAGACTAGAAAGGCTCGCACAGGTGCCAAAATGTGGTTTATGGATTTCTATTACACACAGTTTTTATAATTGTTTTTCTGGTGAACTTCTGAAATGGGCTGTGTAACTTGATTATCTCAAGTTCACAACCCGACCCATTTTGCCCCACCACGTTGCTAATGATGGAATGCCTTTGAAAAAACACTTAACTGAACTTGAATAATATTGAAAACAATTTTATTTCATTAAGGTAATGATATTTACATTTGAAAAACAAAAAGTAAGTTAATCTTTACATTTGGTCCAAAATTATACCCTGGTAAAATTTAAAAAACACTAATTTGACCACCAATTGTGTCTTCACCCCACTTTATAAAATTGACTTAACATTGGAAAAACTGAAATTAACCAGAAAAAAAATTGCTTCAGTCAAGTTTCATCGCAACATTTCTTATTTATTTGATTTCCAGATCGTTTATTTTTTTTTTAAATAAAATGGTGTCATCTATATATATAAAAACGAAAATGTTTGTATGTGTGTTTGTGTGTGCGTTTTCGTGTATGTTCGAGAAAGGCTTTTTTCCGAGAAGCGATCAGTCGGCTCACAGCTTAAAACTTTTTATATCACGTCGAAATCATAATATCTACTCTACGAGTTAACAACGGGGGTCGCCTGTCTATTTAATTTGCCCGACTTTCAAAAGTTAAATATTCAACATTCTTCAATCGCCGCATGTGGATTCGACTTTTTCGTATAAAAAAAAGAAACGAAAAGACCCGCAGTAAATAAAATACTGCCCTGCACTGTATAGTATGGGCACCTGCCAATTCTTAATCTTACTTAAATAAATTCAAACATGTTTCCGTTAAACGTTGCACGTTTTTTTTTTACACTTTATTATTTTCCAACTGCGCGTCAAGGCTTCGGGGGCAATTCTTCCTACATACCTACCAACCTTTTTTTTTTTCTTTTTAAAACAAACATCCAGGCAACGATTTTTGTTTTAATTTACCCAAAAACACACACACACCTCCAAACACCCGAGTAACGCCGGGTACCCCCCCCTAGTCTGAAAGTAATTTCTTTTGTTTTATCCACTTAAAATTGATTAAAATCCTGCAAAAAATAAAAGTTTGAAATCCTGCAAAATTAGATATTTTCATTTTTTTTTTTTTTTTTTTTTTCAAGTTAGGAGATCTCTATATTTATACTTGTGTGCATGTTTTTCCCATCAACATTGGTTTTTTTGCTTTTTTTCTTTCCTACTTCATCTCTCTTTCATTCTCTAACAGCAAAAAACTTTGTTTCATAATAAAAATGTGGTGAGGCACCTCATCAGGGTAGAGTGTGAATAGGTGTGAGTGATACAAAAAAGAAAATGACTTTGTTTATTTAATGACATCCAATGTTTATAATCAGTTTGTTTGTTATTATTCGTTAATTGGTAATTTCCTAATTCATTTTATATCTATAGGTCATTGGTTATCCAACTAAGGTATTAAGACCATATGTCAAGGTTTTTTATCCTCTTCTGTCAAAGAGTCAAGCATCATTAGTTAGAGTAAGCATGAAAAATACTTGAGGGTAGAGTTATTGGCATAGTAAGAAAGTTTGTAGTAATATAGGTTTTGGTGGTCGTTTCGTGCTACATTTTTTCTTTTTTACATGGTGGTCACCACTTATCAAGGCCCAGAGGCCACTCAGGGATAAGGGTTATTGAGTGTACAGTAATCAATGTGATAGTATCGTAGTAATCGTTAGTATTGGAGACTTGATAAATTCTTACTTAAGGAGGTGGTTCATCAGGAATTTGTTTCTGTTGGACTTGAAGACATCCAAGTTGTAGTCAAGTGGGGAAACAGGCAAACGGAAGAGTTCCACAGTCGTGCACTTCTAAGAAAGAAGCTTTGTTCATGAAATCTACGTTTTGATTTAGGCACAGATAAAGAGTGTGGAAAATTATTGACAGTGGTTTCAGCTAGATGGGTGTTTATCGTGAAAGATTGGTGAGGGGGGGGGCAGAGATTGAAGCTCAGACGAGCACTTCCCGGAAATAACGATAAAACAAAGACAGGCTCGCAAGTCTCTTGTGTGGGAGAGAAGTTGCAGGTAAGAGAAAAGGGCATCCCCAACTAAGCCACGGAGTCTATTTTGTACTCTGTCTAGGCAGGATAGGCTGTTTTTAGCAGCTCCTGCCCAGATGTGGCAGCAGTACTCCATCCTTGGCCGTACTTGGTTTTTATATAGATAGAGAATTGTATGGTCACTTATTATTTAGAATGAAATAGCATTGCTCTTTGGCAACCAGGTTTTATTTTGGACCGGAAGAAAAGTGGGGGGGGGGGTAATCATAAATATTACAAATTAATTATAACAAGTTTGATCGTAAAAGAAGTGGAAGGAAGGATGACTAATATAAATAAATCAAGAAAAGAAAACAACTCCACACCTTTTGTCCCTTACTATAAAATATTATCCTTCTTAAAAGATAATAAAATAATAACTGACAAGTTGCAGTAATCTCTCTCTCTCTATATATATATAATAGAAAAACATTTACTGTTTATTTTTGTTTTTATTTTGTTTGTAAATCCACCAAAAGTTGGGATTAATGTTTGTTTACATGGTTCAAATAACTACTAAAATTACCAGTATTGGGTATTTAGTAGTGATGGGATGATTCAAATATATTTCCCGATTCCGAGTCAATTAGTGATTCCAATTCTGATTCTTTAATTTTTTTTTAGTGGAGGAGGTTTATTTTAAAACCTGTGTAATGTGTGCATATATTATCACAAACGTAAGAATACATTTGTTGGGTTAATCTATAGATTTTAGTTTTACTGATAGTTTAAAATCAATAAATAATTATCATTTCATCATTTATACGAGCTGTGGAAAATCAAGTTTTAAATAAAATCAAACAAAAAAAAAACAATAAAAAGAATCGTTTGTGACATCAGAAAATAGACACATTTTTTCGATACCAATTCTGATATCTTAAAAAGTTCTGATTTTTTTTCGATTCCCGATTCTGTTTAATCATCCCAACACTAGTATTTAGTTCTCCCCCACCACAATAACTCTGACACTAGGGTCAGAAAGTGAGATTGAAAAAGTCAGTACTCTTGAGGAGGAACCCTCTGACTCTACAAAAGATGCCTGTGCAACCCCGTCGGCATTCCCAGCAGAATGTCTCAGGTGATTAGCAATAAACTAACCTTTTCTCAAAGAGAGAAGGCAAAGCCTGGGAATGTGGACATTTTAAGACTAAAACTGTTAAAAAACAGAACCAACCTTACACCGCAATCAACAGGGAACAGGTCATTGTAGGAATAGTCTAATTTCTGTTGATTTTGAGGGCTCGATGGTTAAAAAGTTGGACCAGTATTATTACTGTTTAATAATAAGAAGAACACTGTCTCTCTCTCCTCCCTTTCCAAGTTCCTGAAAGAAATGGCCTCCTAAATTGCAATTTTTCACAATTATAAGAAACCTGAGTTACTTATTCAGTTTGGGTTGTTTGAATAAGGGGAAAATGAGTTTGAAAAGCCATTTAAATTTCTTTAAATATTTTTTTATTCTAAAATTAGACTTTCTATTTTCTCTCTTCAACTACGGGGTGAATAGTATTACTGCCTGTTCTAATATTTCCTTTTGTTTGTAATGGACTATACAAATCTTTTTTATTTTTTACTTTACTGTTAATAAAGACGGAGATATAAAGGGAGAGAAAGGATGACGGACTCGAGTGAGACAGCATATAGCATAAGAACAGAGAATACAAACAACATACAATGAGAGAGAATGAAAGTGATAGACAATTAGTAAGAGATGATGGGCACTTGATTTTTTTTTCTCTCATATTCATCTCAAATAAGGTACATTGCCTCTGAGACGTAAAATGCTACTGTGGATTAGTGACCAATTTTACAGGGACACTTCAAGTAGGGAATGTAGCAGTGAGATGTCTGTTCATATTACATTTAAACTTCTGCATATTAGTACAATTGGGAAAGCAAGAACAGGGAGGGAATGCCAAAATCTAGCAGGTCAAGGAACGAAACCATTAGAGTAGAAGGCTCTCCAACATCAGTGGACTTCTATAGTGAAGGCGTGGGATTTTGCTGTTTGAGGCATCAGTGCACTTGCAAATTTCAGCTTATAAGAACAATTAAAATGGAAGTTTTATTTTCAAACATAACTCAATCCTAAAACTAATGTAATATTTTATGTATTTTGTCTGATTAAAATAAATGTTTAAAAAAATAAAATTCTTAGGGAAACTGATGTTGGTTAATTTCATTTTAGTTATAACCACAAGTTATCTTTTTCACAAAAGCCATCAAAATTTGTACTTACTGGTTGTTTAAATCGACTGATGCCTCGGGGGGAAAAAACTCTGCAACCCCCCCTCCTACTTCTGCACACAATTGGACATCGAGGGATAGACATTGACCAATTTTGTATTTGATATTCAAAGTGATTTTTTTTTTCTTTTTTTCAAAGGTGGTCACCACTTATCAAGGCCCAGAGGCTACTGGAGGATAAGGGTTATTGAGTGTACAGTAGTCAATGGGATAATTTCTTAGTAATCGTTAGTAGTAGAAATTTGGTAAATTGGATTATTTAATGGGACGGTTCATCAAGAATTTGTTTACGTTGGGCTTGAAGACAACCAAATTGTAGTCAGCTGGAAAATAAACTAACGGAAGAGAGTTCCACAGGTGTACAGTTCTAAGAAAGAAGCTTTGTTCATGGAATCTATGTTTCGGTTTAGGCACAGATAAAGAGTGTGGAAAATTATTGACCGTGGTTTCAGCTAGACGGGTGTTTTTCGTGAAAGATTGGCGAGGAGGGGACCATAGATTGGAGCTCAGACGAGCACTTGCCAAATAGCGAGCTATATCACGTGATGAGCGTTTTCTTTTTAAAAAAGGAATGCTAAAGTTTATTTCAAGCAAATCATATATGTGTGTATTTGCATTTCTTAATGAATTTCTTATTCAACAACAACAACAAAAATAAATAAGTAAAAAATTTAGCCTGTTCACATTTTAGAGCAGTTTAAAAGTATCAGAATTGCGATAATTTTAGAACTATAAAATGATAAGTTGTTAGTGATGGGATGCTTCTGATACAATAACCGATTCCAATTCTGATTCTTTAAAAGTCTCTAAATATTTAGTTAAAGGGTTGTTATTTTTATTTTTTTTTTAATATTCAGAGCATCATAAAAACCCATGTAATATGTGCATGTAATTTTCGCAAATGTAAAAATTATATTTACGGAGGTTATGTTAGTTT
This sequence comes from Euprymna scolopes, assembly GCF_053919585.1. Lineage (NCBI taxonomy): Eukaryota > Metazoa > Mollusca > Cephalopoda > Sepiida > Sepiolidae > Euprymna > Euprymna scolopes. Next base: position 137,604,594 of record NC_136484.1, read on the forward strand.
AAAATCATTATATATTTATCATTTTATCATTAGTATCAGCAACAGAAAATATGGTTTTAGACAAAAGCAATAAAAAAAAAAAAACACTTTAAAGAGTCGTTTTTGGTATTAGAAAATACACACAAATTTTTCGATTTCGATATCAATTCCGATAACCCCAAAAATATTGATTTTTCTGATTCCGATCAATCGTCCCAACACTAACTGTGGTATTACAGGTCAAAAAAGTCTCTTTTTGAAAAAATGTAATAGTGTTATAAAACAAATCATTGAACGATGTTAAAATGTGTAATAAAGAGATAAACAGGACAACGGATGCCTGAAGAGGCATATTTTTCACTACAAAAAAGAACTCTTTGTAGCTTGGAAATGTGTTATTTTCTCTGTACACTTAAGTGGAAAATGGCAGAATTGTCCTAAAAAAAGATCTGAATTATATGGGATTGTATTTGCAGTAAGACTGTCTTAAAAACCGGACGGAGAAAATACTAACAAGTATATTTTGAGAGTCTCTTGATGCCTTTAGATGACTAAAGTATTAGATTTTATTCCTCACTCCTATTTCCACTTTACTATTAAATAATAACTACAAAGTAAAGTATTAAATTTAATCAGGTGAAACTGGGGAACACTATAAATTCATCATGTTACGTGTTTACTTATATGTACAAATATGTCTACAAGTAATATTATTTCTGTAAGAAATCATTTTTAAAACAAAATTCGATGCTATTTTTTATTTATTTATTTTTTTTAAATAAATCAAACCAACTTTATAGGTCCTGAACTGTCATCTAAGCTTCAGCTTCTGTCCCATTGACGAAATGTAGTATCCCTCTGCCTGTTCTACAAGTACTTAAACGGTGAATGCTCTGAAGAATTGCAAGCATTTGTACCCCCTCAACGTAAATACCCCCGACAAGCTGAAAAATCCCACCCCTTCACAGTTGAGATCCCTAGATGTAAGTAGTTTCTTCCCCAGAACCACTAGACTTTGGAATTCCCTTCCGGGTTCCTGCTTCCCCAACTGTACTGACATGCAGAAGTTCAAGTGTAACGTGACCGACATATTGCTGCCCAACTCCCCACATAGTACCCCTGTAGCTTATGTCCCTGATAGTAGCCCCCTATATCAAGGTGGCAATGTGCCTTGTTTAAGGTGAAAATGTAATTAAAAAAAAATAATAAAAAGTCAAATATTTCAGATGACTCTGGCCTTCTCCTGAAATGCTTTTATTCCAAAGTTGATTGATCGACCTTATTATATATTATACTAGGCTGGGTGCCTGACGTTGCCCGGGTGTTTGAAAGTGTGTGTTGAGCAAAAAAAAAAAAAGAAGTGGTACTAGGCAGGCAGGCTCGAACCCATACCGCGAAGGAGAAAAAGAATGTGAAGAAAAAACATGATGTCTTTGCTGTTGCGCCCATCACCAGACCGGAAGTGACGTAGGTTTAAATTAAGGCTAGTCAATCAAAAAAAGGGGATGACTTTCAAAAATATCGGCAAAAGAAGCGACCTCTCCCTGTAGAAAAGTGCCCAGTTGAGAGTGAAGGAATTAATGTTTTTAGCCAATTTTTTTATATTTGTCGTCCAAAGGGCGAGCTTCAAAATGATACCGATCTCGTGAAAATTTGTCGGCTCTGTCGAAAGTTTTAGACATACATACATACATACATACATACATACATACATAATTTAAACAGACAGGTGAGATTTATATTATAGTATATATTTTATTGATTTGAAATAATCTTTGGGATAATACAATGATGAAAAGATACTATATTTCCAGACATCGATTTTAAGGTCCATTTAGGAAATCAATCTTTACAAGTGATGTGCCTTTACAATTTATGCACGACAAATGTACGACAATTGTTCCTGCTGATTCTCTATAGGCATAACAAATTGCTCCTGCTGGTTTTTCTTTTCTTTTTTCTTTTTTTTTTTTTTTTTTCACTAAAAATCGTTGTAATTTTATAAACAAGATTTTTTTCCAGATTTGGAGAGAAATATTTTTAAAAAATAATTCAAGCATAAAAAAAAAAAATGTTCCTTTAGGTTAAAAGAAAAATAAATATTTGCTTACTTTTTAAGTTGTTTTTTTTTTTTTTTTAATCATCATCATATCGTATGAATCCAAAGATTCTATCATTGGCATTGCTTACCCAATATTTTCCTAGTCAGAATTCTTTCAAGAAAATCATTGAGTACTTATGGAAGGATCATGTGAAGGTTGCCAACATCCCAAATAAAAGTGAATTTTGTGGAACGAACTTGATTTGAACATGGAACACCCAGTTCGTCAGTCCATGTTGTTAACCACTAGATCACCATCACCTGCCTTTATTTATTTATTTTAGAATAGTAAATGTTTACCAAAAAAAAATAAATAAATACAATGACAATGAAAAATAAATATATCAACAAATTAATCCGACCTACCCGATCTCAGCCCATCAGTCAAAAAAAAAATGCTTATTTTTTACAAAGAGTTTTATTTAAAAAAAAAGAAAAAAAAGATAGCATGCCAATTCATTTAAAATAAAATCAGTTGTTTCTTGTTGCTTTTGACATAAGAATCCTAGGTTGCTCAAATGATGTGCCTATCACATGAATAGAGAATCAACAGGAGTATGTGCCGTACTTTGCCGTTCATTTGTCATATTTTAATTTGTTGTACAGTAGAACCCCGGGATACGTTCCCCCCCCCCCCCCCAGGTTACTATGTGGAATACAATGTCTTTCCGGACCTTGGTTACGGTATTTGCTCCATTTTATGGTGTTATTTATAATGTCATTTGATTATATGCATGCGTATCATATACTGTACTGTATTTTGTTACTAATTTTTAATATGTGCTATATAAAATTTTGCTTAGGCCCCACCATACAGCGATTTCACCTTACGATCCCAACCTCAGAACGGATTAATGCTGTATCCCAGGGTTCTACTGGATATAAATAGTAAAATCTAAAGTGATGCAAATAATGTGTCATCTTCATTTGACTTTGTTTTATGGAGAGGATGAAGAGTTTGTCCACAGCAAATGTTTTCTGTCTCTTTTTCTGTGCAAGTCAAGAACACTTTCAACGGCTCTGATGGGGTAACCTCCTCTTCATTCAGTAAACTGAATTGAGCATTAAAAGATGGTATAATAACACAATTAATAGAAGTAATAGTATAGTTTTGTCTTAAAACAAATACCAAAACTCCATTAGTAATAGATTTACAACTGCATTGCTTCATCTTTAAAATTGGCTTTTTGGTCCCCCAACAAAGGAAGGCCTAGTAATTCACTCTTGTTCAGCCATTCGTTTGTTCACACTTTTATCAATAACTATGTTTTGGATTTTTTTTAATTTTGCGCAAACATTAGCATGCTCGGTTTGTTTTTTCTAAACTTACGAGTTATGCAGTTTATTTTTGTGTCTAAATTTAATTATTAGGTGATAGTCAGCTAGTGTCTTCCCTAATTTTCTGTGTGGTGCTACTAGAACCGATGATGAGGCAAAACAGTACTTTTGCTTTTTTTTGTTTGTTATTCAGTATTTATATTTTGAAGCATATTTATTGAAATAAAATATAAAAAAAAGGACATTATTAAAAAGCATGCAATAAAAAAAATAACAAAATTATACAGATAAAATAACACAATTCGTTTTTATTTGTACTAATTGTGTTATTAAAAGTGAAAATGAAGACTATTTTTACCTGTATAATTTTATTTTTGATTGTATACTTTTCAATAATATCCTTTTTATATTTTATTTCAATAAATCGCTTCAAAATACAAATACTGAATAATAAAAAAAAAGCAAAAGTACTGTTTTGCTTCATCACCGGTTCCGGTAACACTATGCAGAAAATTAGGGAAGACGTTAGCTGACTATAACCTAATTATTTCATGTTGAATAAAATACTTCATAAAGGCAGTTAAACGAATCCATTCTGATGTACTGACATAATTGATTTTTATGTACCTCTCACAAAATATTGTCCCTGGCTGGCTTTAGGATTCAGAAATAATTGAGAAAACCTGAATAGATGGGTAGTTCAGTTTGTTCAAGTAAAGCCCCTTGGAAGTGGTGGACTCTTCAACTGACTGCCCACCCTCCCTTACTCTTGGTTCAGTCCAACATGTTGATTTTTTTTTTTTTTTTTTTTTTATAAATGTCTATACTTCAGCAGAGTTTATTTTTGGGGAAGAGAAATGTGTATAACAACTTCTCCTCAGGGAACTTTTAAGGAATGGAGGGTGGAGGTAGGGGTTGTCCTACTGAAGGAATTTCGTTTAGCCAAAAACCTCAAATGGCTGGAACATAGTGAGATGAATGAGTTCCTTTTCCATTTAACCAAAAACACTTGAAGACAATCAAGGACTATTCAGCTGAACATAGATCATAGAAGATTAGCATAAAATAAACACTTTCAGACAAGTTCATTTTCATAATTGACTAACATTAATAGCTACATTTTTAAAAATTTTATTTAAATATATCATTATTTTCTTGATAAATGTTAAATAGTGTTGTAATGTACATTTTTTTTTCAACGGTTCAGAATAATCTTCTGTAACACTTTAATGGACACAACATGTTGTAGATGAAAGTCTCACAAAGAAACAGAAGAAAGGAATTACTTCAATACACCTTTCCAGTTTTAGTAAAAGGCATTTATTCTTGGTATTTCCAACAACAAATTACATCTTGTATTAAACAGTTCATTTCTCACATCAACGTGTCTTTTTAAGATGCTCTCGTCAACCACATGTCTGTCGCTGTTATTTTCTGTCCATGTCTCGAACATCACTGCTTCTCCAACCGTGTGTGTCCTTTTGTCTCTGCTGTGATGTCACTTAGCGCAGCTGGCTTGATCATATGCATATCTTAGCTGTCATCCGGTTACTACTGCTGCTAACTAGCGCCTCTGTTACAGTGTAATAATTACCTACCAGTGGAACTGTAGAGAAAATGATTGTTATTTTTCCTGATTTAGAATTTTAAAAATTTATAATCTGTTATTATTAACTAAAACCGAGTTAATCAACGTTTGTTTCTGTAAGGCTTTTTTTTTTTTTTTTTTTCACATATATTTTCTTCACACAAAATACATGTTAAAATATTCCTTAGTATTGAGATTATGGTTGGAAAAAAAAAACGTTTTAATTGTTCTAATTAATTTTAAATTTGTGATTTATTCACCAAGTCACGCTCCTCTTAATAATTTTCGGTCTATATCTCACTGCTGTGGTTTGATCGCCCCACTGAACATTTTAAAAAAAAAATGAATTAAAAATAAATTGAAAAAAAATGTTTGATAAATTAAAAATAGCTCTAAACTAATGAAATCAACTCATATGTTTAAAATTATTTGTAAAATCTGTTATATTGAAGCTGAGTTAATGAACGTTTATTTCCCTAAGTTGTTTTTCTATATATTTTAATCACACGAAATATAGGCTAAAATATTCTTTGGATTGAGTTAAGTTTGAAACCTGTTTCTTGAAGTTTTTTCCATCTAGGAATGAGTCAGTAACTCATTACCTCTTCATTGCAGGAGAGAAGATGTAATATTTGTTTTGTTGTTATTAGTCCACCCTTCCAGAAACTACTATTTCCTTTGGGAGAAAGGGTTAATGTCATATCTTTTCTGTTATCATAGGATCATCATTTCAGACATTGGGGACAGGAGTAGTAGTATGTTCGTCCATCATGATACTAACCTTCTGGACATTATCTTCATTTTTGGAAGGGAGGTGTAGTATCAGTTCTGTGGTCATATTATCGTCCCAGGAATCACTTTTTGCTTTGTGTGTGTCTGAGGAAAGAGGGTTAGTAATATTCTAGCAAAACTATGTGACCTCTGATTGCATATTTTGGAAAGTATATTTCTTGTTTTTTTGTGTATTAACCGTCAAGAATGAGTAACAGAAGAACACTATTAATTTCAAAATTGCCTTTTAAACTTTTCTCATAACTTTATAAGTAATTAGCAAGGAACCTTGGAAGGAAAATAATGAGAAAATGTAAATGTAAATAAACCCCAAACGATAAGTAAAAACGAATGACAAACACTCGCTTTTACTAAAAGAATAAGAATTATCTCCCTTTGAATGAAAGATAAGATCTTTTTTTTTTTTTTTTTTTTTTTTGCTTTAGATGTTTAGTTTACAATCTCTCCATAATACTAACCTCCAGACTGGAAAAAGCAATTTTGAAATTAAACTGTACAAAATACACTATTATATTTCCAATAACTTGGTACAATAGTAAGAAATAGAAATTGGCTAATCAGAAGCAAAGTTTGATTTCTCAAATTAAATGCTATATAGGTCGTAACTTTTTCTCAAGAGGAGAATTCTTTCCAAATATTTCTCATATTTTATATCTCCTTCATTTTGCTTTTCATACGTAAAGTAAATTTCACAGTGTATAAGGATTATTTGATACTAGAGATATTCATAATCGTACCCTATTTCCAAAAGAGGGAAGATATAACATGATAAATATTTGGAATCAAGTCTCCCTTTGCTGTTGTTTCAGATCATTTGAAACCATAGCAGCAAGTTTTAGTCTCCCCTCCATCAAGACCAGAGGTTTTGGGGATATACATATACACAGGCGGCAAAAAGAAAGTCCGCACTTGTAATTTTTGCAAAAACTGCAAATTTAAGCTAAATTTAATGTAACTGTTTAAACAAACTATACCTCATTTGATTGACCTTTTATTCTTCTATAATTTTACCTGTTCATATTTGACTTTTAATTGAAATAGTGTTCACGACAATTTAAAAAATAACTTCAAATTAAGGAGGCAAAAAGAAAGCCCGTACAATGGAAAATTGTTATTTAAATGTAACTTTAGGACATTAATGCAACACAAATACAACAGGAACACAATGAACTAGTTAATATTTAGTAGCATAGCCCTTCTGCAATTTGACAGCCTGCAATCTTTTGGGAATCCCTTGAATTAGACTGCAGCAATACTCCGGGGGAAGGGCATCTCACTTTTCTTTAATTTTTTTTCCAAAGTTCTTCCAAATTTGAAATCTTATCATTGCGTAGCTGTTGCTTGATGTAATGCCATACGTTTTCGATAGGATTGAGATCTAGAGATTGTGCAGGCCAATCCAAACATAGAATATCATGCTCTTCCAGGAACCTCTTGACATTGCCAGCTGTGTGAATGGAAGCATTATCTTACATGAAGATGGTATTATCATCCAAATTCCGTCGACATATTAATGTACTTGGCCAAATTAATTTGACCTTGCAAGCGAACTAGAGGCCCTGTACTAATAATACCCCACACCAAAACTGAACCTCCACCACGTTGCAGCGTTGAAACTGAGCGCCTAGGATTAAATTCAACTTTTCTCCAACGGACGTACCGCCTACCATCGCCTATTGAACTTGCTTTCATCGCTAAAAAGCATCTTTGACTAATATGAAGAATCATGATCTTCATCGCATCTGACAAAGTCCAGACGGCGCTTTCTGTTCTTTACAGAAATTGTCTTGCGTCTTGCAACATAACCTCGCAAATTTAATTCCTTTAATCTGTTCTTCACAGTAGAAAGAAGGCACTTTTTAACAAGATTGCACTGTTGTTGGATTTGGGGAGCTATTTAAAATCTGTTTCTTAGCCTGCAGATATATACCATCTAAGTAAGGTTAGTGGAAGAGTGTTCATGCTCAAATATTAAGAAAAAATCAAAAACAGCGTCATCTTTATTTATGTATTACAGAAGATCAAAACAGCAAGCATCGGTACCGTCGGTTTCAAATTAAAAAAAAAGGGGCTCTCATAGGAGACCAACTATTGAATCCCTTTATTTGGGTTTGAAATCAACGGTGCCGATGTTGTCTTGATCTTCTGTAATACATAAATTGTAGTCATGTAAGAAACAAATCGTGCTACTTTTCATGATTTTCAAGTTAAATTCAATTTTTACGGTATCTTTTGTTTATTAAATTGTTAGGTGAAAGTACAGAATAGATTTAAAAAAAAAAGTCTCTTCACCTCCTCATTTTAAGAATGGGTTTCTAAATAATAACGTTATTATTTCAGCACTATCCGTATTCTGCATAAGTACCAAATAAATAAATAGCTCTCAAGTTATTTGTTTTCTTAAGGTCGGCTGAGCTGAGATCGAATTAGCGATTTCCAAACAGTTATAAGATCATGCTGTAATAGGATAGGTTTTTAAATAAAATAAAAACTATTTAGGCAAAGAAGGTAAAAAGAAAGAGAGAAGCAAATAAATAACTTACATGTCCCCCTCCCTTACCACCTCCCCCAACGATGATTGTATATAGGAGAAGGGAGTAAAGAGATTGTCACTAGTAATATTTTATTCGGATGATAAGGAAATCCTCCTCAATAATATGCAATGGTTGCTTAGGATACATATGTAAGTGAATAGTCTTTTTCTCTTTTATTTAAATTGTTTAGAAATATATATATAAATATATATTTTAAGTATAGCAACGTGCTAAATGGATATGTAACCTCTAACATGTCCATATACGGGTAAACCTTTAATAATGATATTGATAGCTGGGTTTATTTAAAGTTTAAGCTCCTACCAACTTGAATTTTTTTTTTCGTTACGTTCTCTGCTAAAATTCTGTGGTTGGCTGTTGTATGGCATCTTGTTCCTATTTACTTGCTCCCCACGAGGGCAGAGTTGGACGCAAGATCGGTTTTTAATGTGTGTGTGTGGGGGGGGGGGTCCAGTTTACTCAAAAAGAGACACTCTGAATTGGGACAAAAATTTAAATTGTTTCAGTCTAGAATAATTTCTTTTTTACTGAACGAGGACAAAAAAAAAAAAAAATGAAGTGTAGTATAAAAACGATACTACACTTTGCCCCCATTCGGAGGGCAAATGAATGTTTGCTGTAGTATGATGAAAAATAAACTTGTATGTAAAATATGCTAGTTCTCATGTAGTTGTTGTCTCCCCGATTTTACTTTCGCTTTTTCTAGCTCACATGCCCCTATTCCGAATTCATAGCAGTGGGCAGACATCAGTGGATTTTTTTCTTTTTATTTTTTGTATCAAATCAGTCATTAACAATGTTTTTTTTTTAATTATTCTTTTTTTTTTTAATTTAACCTATTTCAAACTGATATAAATTACTGCATAGTAAAAAATAATTAAATTACATGAGAACCAATATGCTATTTTTTCTTTTATGAAGTAAAAAAAAGTTATTCTATTGCTTTAAATTTTAGAAGTAAATCTTCAATGGTGAATTTGGATGCTACTTTTTATTTCATTTTGATCATTTCTTTTCTTGCTGTAGTATGATGAAAAGTGACATGCATTTATGCTCAGAGCAAACTGTTGTATCTGTTCATCTTTTCTATCCTTGATCAGTGAAAGAGAAATCCTTATAGACTGAGTCAATTTTAATTTTTGTCCTAAACAAAGTGCCCCCTTTTTGGGGAATTGATTTTCTCTACATTAAAAACCGGTCTTCTGCCTAACTCTGCCCTTGTTGAGATGCAATAGGGTTACATGGTTTGTGCTAGTATTTGCCTCCCTTCCACCGCGATAAGATATGACACAATTGAAAAGCCAGCGCTAAAATAGCAGATCACTCCAGCTTACCAAAAAAAAAAAAAAATGCATGAGCAGCCCGTCAGCATTCCCCGGCAGGGGCGTGTCAGACAATTAGTAGTAAGGTAACCCTTTCTCAAAGAGAGAGAAGCTAAAGCCTGGGGAGGAGGGCTGCCTAGAACCGATAGAAAAACAAAGCCACCTAACTCAATTAGCTCAGATTCTGCTGGACTGATTGTCAAGGATGTATCCTCGGCTTGATATGAAAACATCATTCTAAAGGTCAGGTGACCCCGGGCTGAAGTGCTGATGAATTTGTTTAGATTGGAATTTTAATGTGCATGTTGTTTTTGTATTTTTTGCATGCATTAAAATTAAGGAAAATATTTATAATCTACAAAATTAAACACACACACACACACACACATTCATTTTCATCCTAGACAAGTCACAGTTCCACGTTGATGTAGGGGGCTGCTATCGCTGCCATAAATTGTAGGGATACTATGTAGAGAGTTGAGCAGCAAGATGTCTGTTCACATTACACTTGAACTTCTGCATGTCAGTACAGTTGGGAAAGCAGGAGCTTGGAAGGGAGTTCCAAAGTCTAGCAGCTCTATTGATTACGTATGTACGTATATGTTTCAGTTATGATTTCTTTCGAAATTCAACATCATCTCGACTGTTTTCAAATACCATTTGATTTGCAAATAGAGATCAGAGGCTTAGCGAGGTTGAATTTCGAAAGAACATCTAAAACATGTATGCACATATATAGCCAATATTGTCTGCATAAATAAAATTCTTTATATATATATATATATATATATATATATATATTTAAAGTGATGGTTGTGTAGTTCCAACGAGAGAAAAAATGTATATTTAAAAGAGTGTAGCCATCAACAATTGTGGGTTTTTTATAAAGGTTTTCATCATATTTTTATTTTAAAATATTTTTATAACGCGTTTCGAGCTTAGGGTGTGCTCTCTTCAGATATTTTCGTAAAAAGTTTTTCTTTAAAATGGGAGTTTGTGGATATGCCTCCGCTGATATTAAATATGTTTTTCATAGTGGCGTGATGCGTGTGTTCAGTGTTTAGACGTTCTGTCTCCAACTTCAAGTGTTTCACTGTGACCGGTCAAAGTTAGTTTCAAAGAGTGTTTTTTAGTCCATATGGTGAAGGTTTTTATGGCTTCTTTAGGGTTCTTTTTTAAAAGGCTTTCTTTCCCCATGTATAGCATACACTCACACACAATCCCATACGCATACATATATATTCATGTACATGTACACATGCACACGCATACAGGCACACACACATACACACACGTACATACATAGAAATATATGTAGGAGCATACATATATACACATATACATACCCACCTACACACTCACACACGCACTCGCATACATCCACCGCTAACAATTATTTTTATTTTTTTATTTTTTATTTTATATATATATATATATATATATATATATATATATATACATACACCTTTTTTTTTTTTTTTTTTTTTTTTTTTTTCCCTACCAAAACACGCATGTATATATGCGCTTAATCATTCAGACATATGTACACGCACCCACACACACACACACACAAGTAAGATGGAGAATAATAGGTAGAAGATATATATACATACACATACACGCACATGCACACATATATGTACACACATATATATATGTGCACATACATTCACAAACATCCACATACTATGCAGGCACATACACATACACACACATATGCACACACACAGACATATGCAGGGGCTCACACATACGCGTATATCCATATTCACACGAACACATTTACCCACTCATACATGTGCATACATATGTATATATACATACACACACACATACATACGGATGTGTATACACTCATCCACCCACACACATATATATATATATATATATATACATGGGCACATGCATTCACAATCCCACACACACATACATATTCATACATCCCACCTTATGTATATATTGGTTGCAGTTTCCTTTCCAATCCATGCACATATGCATACATGGATTCGGTCACCCAAACATAAGTGCACGCATATATACAAACAAGATGTAGCATAGATAACAGATGATATATAATTATATACACACGCATACACAATCATATGTGTACACCCACGCACATACACATATACACACGCACACACGCACGCACACACACATATATACGTTTAATTTCTAGTTGTTTGTTTAGTTAAGAGAAATGGTACTGTACTGGGTATGGGCGCTCGCACCCGCGAAAGTGTGCGTGTGCCTTATTGTGCTTTTTTGTTGTTTCGTGTGTGAGGGTGCACACCTACCCAAGCATGCATGCGTGTAAGTGTATTTTGTGTTTTGCCTATTTATGTGTATAATTATGGAGAGACGTTTAAGGCGGGGTTAAACTTTGTTATGAAATTTTTTTCTTGAGTTAGCAAGTAGAAGTAGTTGTCAGTTTGGAAGATGGGCATTATCTCGAATCTGCCTCCACTGCATGCGTGTATGTGTTGTGATACATGTAGGTGTCTATTTTCCGCGATTTTGATGTTGGATCGGTGTAGGGCTACTCTATTACTAAGGTTTTTTGTAGCGCCTATGTAGGATTTATCGCATGCTGGACATTTTATTACATAGATTACGTTTTTTGAGGTGCAATCTAGGTTTTTTTTAATTTTGAATGTTTGTATGGGGTTCGCAAATGTGTATGTGTTTCCCTCTAATATTATGTTGCAGACTCCACATCGTTGTTTGTTGCATTTTGTGACTCCTTTTGTTGCGTCTTGATTGAGTTTGGATGAGGTAAGAATGCGTTTTAGGTTTTTGGGTTGGCGTTTGCTTTTTATTATTTTTGTTGTTTTAAGGAAATTGTTTAGTTTGCTGTTTTGGTTAAGTAGGACGAGGTTTTTCGTTATCTCTGTGAAAAGTTCAGGGTTGTTTGTGTTGTGTGTGGAGACGTATGTTAGGATTTGTTCTTTGTTTCGTTCTTTAGGGGTTCTCAAATCTTTTACTGGTATATTTGTCGCAAGTTGGATCCCTTTGTCTATAAGTTGTGATGGGTATTTTCTTTTTCTTAAATTTATTCGTAGTTCCTTGAGTCGGATTTTTCGAAGGTTATTGTCCGTGATTATGGTGCAGATTCTACGTGCTAGGGTGTAGGGAATTGATTTTATGCAGCTTTTAGGGTGGTGACTTTTAAAGTGTAGGTATTGTTGGGTGTCTGTAGGTTTGCGGTAAATGTCTGTGATAATGTTATTGTCTTTAATCTTTATCAGTATGTCTAGGAAAGGTAATTCTGTAGAGCTTTGTTCTATGGTGAATTTAATTTTTGGGTGTAGGTTCTGGAGTATGGTGTGTAAGTCTGTGATGTCCCCCCATGTGGGTTTCCATAGGATGAAGCAGTCATCTAAGTACCTTTTCCATGATTCTACAAACAGTATTTTAGTGCTGTGGCCAAATTTTTGTTCTATTTTTTTATATAGGGTTTCTTCTAGGTAGGCTAATGTAAGGGTTGCGTAAGTCGGTGCCATTTTCGTTCCCATTGCGGTACCTAGTGTTTGGATGTAGTTGGTATTGTTGAATTCGAAGGAATTATTATTTAGAATTATGTCTATACTATCGATAATGAATTGCTTTGTGAATCTGGGATGTAGTGTTTGTGCGTGTCTGTTGATCCAAAATAGTATTGCTTCTTTTCCTAATTCATGGGGTATATTACTATATAAACTACTAACGTCAAATGTAACTAATAGTGTCCCGTTTTCTACTGTATGTGGTAAGGTAGTGAGAAAATGGATGTCGTCCCTTATGTAGCTCTTAACTTGATCTGTGAAAGGTTGTAATAAGATGTCTATTAAGTTGCTAAGTCTGCTTGTCGGACAGGCTGGTCCTGCTACAATGGGTCTAAATGTAAGGTCGCTAGGGTTTGGAGCGCTAATATATTCTGAGTTTTGTGTATCGATGGCAAGTTTTATTGTGCCAGATTTGTGTATTTTAGGCAGTCCGTAGAAGTTGTTGGTCTTTGTAATGAAATTTGTGAGGAAGTCCTTTTCTTTCTTTTTTAATATTTTGTTGTGTGTTGTACAAAGTTTTGTGATTTTTGAGATGGTGGTGTTATCTATGTTGGTACTAATGGGTTTATAGTAGTGTTTGTCATCCAGTAATTCTGTAATTTTTGTTTCATAATACGTTCTGTCCATGATTACTACGGCACTGCCTTTGTCTGCTTCTTTTATTATTATGTCATTATTATTACGGATCTTTTCGAGTGCTTGTTTTTGCTTATGTGTGAGGTTGCTTGTGGTTTTGTGTTTTTTTTGGAGGTTAAGGTTCCAGAGGTTTTCGAAGTAGCTGTTTAGTTCTTTTGTGTTGTTCTGTTTATTAGGGAAATATGTTGATTTGTTTTTTACTAAAGAATCATCTTTGTCCCCTTTGTTATCTAGTGTTTCTATTAGTCTAAATTTCCGTTCGAATTCTTTAAGGTCCTTTTTTAGTTCTGCTATATTGCTTTTAGGGGTGGGGCAGAATTTGAGGCCCAGCTTCAGTATTTCCATTTCGTTCTTTGATAAGGAGTATGTGGATAAATTGATGATTTGGGGTCTAATTTTTTCTAACCTGGAATTGTTGTTCCCTGGGGGCTTCCTAAAAAATGCTGGGAGTTGTTTGTTTCCTTGTTTCGAGGAGTGGTGTGTTTTAGGGTGGTGTGATGTCTCCTTGTAAAATGAGTGTCGTGTACAATATTGTGAGGGTTCAGTGATAAATGGTTGAATGGGTTGTCGTTATATGTTTTTTGTGTTGGATAGTTGTGTTTCAGTTGGAATTGGTGTTGCTGTTGAGGATACATGCATTGTTGTATAGGGTTGTGTTGTCGGGGTTTGTTGTAGGGGAGGTCTGTTTGTTGGGATTGGTGTTGCATGGGATATACTGATTGTTCCCGTTGATGGGGGAGGTGCCTTAGGGGTTTGTTTCTTTGTGTGGGATATGAGGGGTGAGAGTTGTAGGTAGTGTTTTGAATTATGTGATGTCTCAGGTAGTTGTGTTGCATTGTGGGGGTGTTTTGGTAGGGGTTGTTTAGTAAAGGTATTTTTTCGTTGTTTGTGTTAGCGATGTAGTGTCTGTGGGAATGGACTTTTGATTGTGTTCGCTGAATTGGGTGGTAATAGTTAGGTTTGTATTGCTTAGGATTGTATATAAGTGGGTATTTTTGTGGAGATGTATTGTGTGGTATGTTGTCCGGTGTGTTGTGTTTGTTAATGGTGCGGGTTCTTGTGTAATTTTGAGGTGTTATTAGTGTGCGTTTTGGCTGGGCCAGTTGTTGGGAATTTGTGTAAGATGTCAATATATTGTGGTTGCTTCTTTGTGTGTAGTTGTATCTGTTGTGTGGATGTGTTTGTGTATGGTGTATGTTTCGTTTCTTACCTTTGTTATGTGATCTCTGTGTTTGCGGATATCGTGTAAGAGTGTTCTGTTCCTGGTTGTCCTTGTATGTGTTTGTCGATTGTTTGCTTTTTTCTTTTTCCGGCAGGTTTTTTAGCCAGGTTATTTTCCGTCCAATGATTTCCCTGGATTTTTCCTCCTCTTTTTTGCATTCAGAATCCCAGAGTTCCAAGAGGGGTTGGTGTGTTTCCTTGGGGCAGAGTTCCTTGATTTTTTTAAATACTTTATTGTCAATTTCTGTGTACTTCTCCGTAGAGTGTATTTTTTTGTCTTCCCGTATGTCGATTTCGGCCTGAAGTTTTGAAATACTTAGGGCTTTTTTAATTTTCACTTGTTCCTCTGTATCTTGTGGTGTAATTTTTTCCCGGAATTTATATGGAATGAATTGGTCCTCCATCGTTAGAAATGTCTTGTATGTTGCTGCGGTGTCACTGCATTTTACTGCATGGTAAAAAGCCATTTTTCTTTGTTTAAGGAGGATGTTCCAGTTTTGGAGATTCCGTTTCTTGGTTTCTAGTACTTCATTCTGTATGTATGGTCTTCTAAAGTATTCTAGGTATTCTTGTTGTGCTTTGAGTTGGTTAATTATTTCCTCAAATTGTATCTCTTTCTTATCCTGTTGGTTGGAAATGAGCTGGATTATTCTGTCCATTTTCTCATTTAGTTGCTGCAATCCGTCCTCGAGATGTTTGTGTTCTATGGAGAGGTTTGTCTGTGAATCCATCAAGTCCTCCAGAGACTTTTTTCTTGTTGCTGGCATTCTGTCGTTGTAGTTATTTATATTTAAAGTGATGGTTGTGTAGTTCCAACGAGAGAAAAAATGTATATTTAAAAGAGTGTAGCCATCAACAATTGTGGGTTTTTTATAAAGGTTTTCATCATATTTTTATTTTAAAATATTTTTATAACGCGTTTCGAGCTTAGGGTGTGCTCTCTTCAGATATTTTCGTAAAAAGTTTTTCTTTAAAATGGGAGTTTGTGGATATGCCTCCGCTGATATTAAATATGTTTTTCATAGTGGCGTGATGCGTGTGTTCAGTGTTTAGACGTTCTGTCTCCAACTTCAAGTGTTTCACTGTGACCGGTCAAAGTTAGTTTCAAAGAGTGTTTTTTAGTCCATATGGTGAAGGTTTTTATGGCTTCTTTAGGGTTCTTTTTTAAAAGGCTTTCTTTCCCCATGTATAGCATACACTCACACACAATCCCATACGCATACATATATATTCATGTACATGTACACATGCACACGCATACAGGCACACACACATACACACACGTACATACATAGAAATATATGTAGGAGCATACATATATACACATATACATACCCACCTACACACTCACACACGCACTCGCATACATCCACCGCTAACAATTATTTTTATTTTTTTATTTTTTATTTTATATATATATATATATATATATATATATATATACATACACCTTTTTTGTTGATGGCTACACTCTTTTAAATATACATTTTTTCTCTCGTTGGAACTACACAACCATCACTTTAAATATAAATAACTACAACGACAGAATGCCAGCAACAAGAAAAAAGTCTCTGGAGGACTTGATGGATTCACAGACAAACCTCTCCATAGAACACAAACATCTCGAGGACGGATTGCAGCAACTAAATGAGAAAATGGACAGAATAATCCAGCTCATTTCCAACCAACAGGATAAGAAAGAGATACAATTTGAGGAAATAATTAACCAACTCAAAGCACAACAAGAATACCTAGAATACTTTAGAAGACCATACATACAGAATGAAGTACTAGAAACCAAGAAACGGAATCTCCAAAACTGGAACATCCTCCTTAAACAAAGAAAAATGGCTTTTTACCATGCAGTAAAATGCAGTGACACCGCAGCAACATACAAGACATTTCTAACGATGGAGGACCAATTCATTCCATATAAATTCCGGGAAAAAATTACACCACAAGATACAGAGGAACAAGTGAAAATTAAAAAAGCCCTAAGTATTTCAAAACTTCAGGCCGAAATCGACATACGGGAAGACAAAAAAATACACTCTACGGAGAAGTACACAGAAATTGACAATAAAGTATTTAAAAAAATCAAGGAACTCTGCCCCAAGGAAACACACCAACCCCTCTTGGAACTCTGGGATTCTGAATGCAAAAAAGAGGAGGAAAAATCCAGGGAAATCATTGGACGGAAAATAACCTGGCTAAAAAACCTGCCGGAAAAAGAAAAAAGCAAACAATCGACAAACACATACAAGGACAACCAGGAACAGAACACTCTTACACGATATCCGCAAACACAGAGATCACATAACAAAGGTAAGAAACGAAACATACACCATACACAAACACATCCACACAACAGATACAACTACACACAAAGAAGCAACCACAATATATTGACATCTTACACAAATTCCCAACAACTGGCCCAGCCAAAACGCACACTAATAACACCTCAAAATTACACAAGAACCCGCACCATTAACAAACACAACACACCGGACAACATACCACACAATACATCTCCACAAAAATACCCACTTATATACAATCCTAAGCAATACAAACCTAACTATTACCACCCAATTCAGCGAACACAATCAAAAGTCCATTCCCACAGACACTACATCGCTAACACAAACAACGAAAAAATACCTTTACTAAACAACCCCTACCAAAACACCCCCACAATGCAACACAACTACCTGAGACATCACATAATTCAAAACACTACCTACAACTCTCACCCCTCATATCCCACACAAAGAAACAAACCCCTAAGGCACCTCCCCCATCAACGGGAACAATCAGTATATCCCATGCAACACCAATCCCAACAAACAGACCTCCCCTACAACAAACCCCGACAACACAACCCTATACAACAATGCATGTATCCTCAACAGCAACACCAATTCCAACTGAAACACAACTATCCAACACAAAAAACATATAACGACAACCCATTCAACCATTTATCACTGAACCCTCACAATATTGTACACGACACTCATTTTACAAGGAGACATCACACCACCCTAAAACACACCACTCCTCGAAACAAGGAAACAAACAACTCCCAGCATTTTTTAGGAAGCCCCCAGGGAACAACAATTCCAGGTTAGAAAAAATTAGACCCCAAATCATCAATTTATCCACATACTCCTTATCAAAGAACGAAATGGAAATACTGAAGCTGGGCCTCAAATTCTGCCCCACCCCTAAAAGCAATATAGCAGAACTAAAAAAGGACCTTAAAGAATTCGAACGGAAATTTAGACTAATAGAAACACTAGATAACAAAGGGGACAAAGATGATTCTTTAGTAAAAAACAAATCAACATATTTCCCTAATAAACAGAACAACACAAAAGAACTAAACAGCTACTTCGAAAACCTCTGGAACCTTAACCTCCAAAAAAAACACAAAACCACAAGCAACCTCACACATAAGCAAAAACAAGCACTCGAAAAGATCCGTAATAATAATGACATAATAATAAAAGAAGCAGACAAAGGCAGTGCCGTAGTAATCATGGACAGAACGTATTATGAAACAAAAATTACAGAATTACTGGATGACAAACACTACTATAAACCCATTAGTACCAACATAGATAACACCACCATCTCAAAAATCACAAAACTTTGTACAACACACAACAAAATATTAAAAAAGAAAGAAAAGGACTTCCTCACAAATTTCATTACAAAGACCAACAACTTCTACGGACTGCCTAAAATACACAAATCTGGCACAATAAAACTTGCCATCGATACACAAAACTCAGAATATATTAGCGCTCCAAACCCTAGCGACCTTACATTTAGACCCATTGTAGCAGGACCAGCCTGTCCGACAAGCAGACTTAGCAACTTAATAGACATCTTATTACAACCTTTCACAGATCAAGTTAAGAGCTACATAAGGGACGACATCCATTTTCTCACTACCTTACCACATACAGTAGAAAACGGGACACTATTAGTTACATTTGACGTTAGTAGTTTATATAGTAATATACCCCATGAATTAGGAAAAGAAGCAATACTATTTTGGATCAACAGACACGCACAAACACTACATCCCAGATTCACAAAGCAATTCATTATCGATAGTATAGACATAATTCTAAATAATAATTCCTTCGAATTCAACAATACCAACTACATCCAAACACTAGGTACCGCAATGGGAACGAAAATGGCACCGACTTACGCAACCCTTACATTAGCCTACCTAGAAGAAACCCTATATAAAAAAATAGAACAAAAATTTGGCCACAGCACTAAAATACTGTTTGTAGAATCATGGAAAAGGTACTTAGATGACTGCTTCATCCTATGGAAACCCACATGGGGGGACATCACAGACTTACACACCATACTCCAGAACCTACACCCAAAAATTAAATTCACCATAGAACAAAGCTCTACAGAATTACCTTTCCTAGACATACTGATAAAGATTAAAGACAATAACATTATCACAGACATTTACCGCAAACCTACAGACACCCAACAATACCTACACTTTAAAAGTCACCACCCTAAAAGCTGCATAAAATCAATTCCCTACACCCTAGCACGTAGAATCTGCACCATAATCACGGACAATAACCTTCGAAAAATCCGACTCAAGGAACTACGAATAAATTTAAGAAAAAGAAAATACCCATCACAACTTATAGACAAAGGGATCCAACTTGCGACAAATATACCAGTAAAAGATTTGAGAACCCCTAAAGAACGAAACAAAGAACAAATCCTAACATACGTCTCCACACACAACACAAACAACCCTGAACTTTTCACAGAGATAACGAAAAACCTCGTCCTACTTAACCAAAACAGCAAACTAAACAATTTCCTTAAAACAACAAAAATAATAAAAAGCAAACGCCAACCCAAAAACCTAAAACGCATTCTTACCTCATCCAAACTCAATCAAGACGCAACAAAAGGAGTCACAAAATGCAACAAACAACGATGTGGAGTCTGCAACATAATATTAGAGGGAAACACATACACATTTGCGAACCCCATACAAACATTCAAAATTAAAAAAAACCTAGATTGCACCTCAAAAAACGTAATCTATGTAATAAAATGTCCAGCATGCGATAAATCCTACATAGGCGCTACAAAAAACCTTAGTAATAGAGTAGCCCTACACCGATCCAACATCAAAATCGCGGAAAATAGACACCTACATGTATCACAACACATACACGCATGCAGTGGAGGCAGATTCGAGATAATGCCCATCTTCCAAACTGACAACTACTTCTACTTGCTAACTCAAGAAAAAAATTTCATAACAAAGTTTAACCCCGCCTTAAACGTCTCTCCATAATTATACACATAAATAGGCAAAACACAAAATACACTTACACGCATGCATGCTTGGGTAGGTGTGCACCCTCACACACGAAACAACAAAAAAGCACAATAAGGCACACGCACACTTTCGCGGGTGCGAGCGCCCATACCCAGTACAGTACCATTTCTCTTAACTAAACAAACAACTAGAAATTAAACGTATATATGTGTGTGTGCGTGCGTGTGTGCGTGTGTATATGTGTATGTGCGTGGGTGTACACATATGATTGTGTATGCGTGTGTATATAATTATATATCATCTGTTATCTATGCTACATCTTGTTTGTATATATGCGTGCACTTATGTTTGGGTGACCGAATCCATGTATGCATATGTGCATGGATTGGAAAGGAAACTGCAACCAATATATACATAAGGTGGGATGTATGAATATGTATGTGTGTGTGGGATTGTGAATGCATGTGCCCATGTATATATATATATATATATATATATATATATGTGTGTGGGTGGATGAGTGTATACACATCCGTATGTATGTGTGTGTGTATGTATATATACATATGTATGCACATGTATGAGTGGGTAAATGTGTTCGTGTGAATATGGATATACGCGTATGTGTGAGCCCCTGCATATGTCTGTGTGTGTGCATATGTGTGTGTATGTGTATGTGCCTGCATAGTATGTGGATGTTTGTGAATGTATGTGCACATATATATATGTGTGTACATATATGTGTGCATGTGCGTGTATGTGTATGTATATATATCTT
>NC_136484.1:138348338-138378338 GCF_053919585.1 Euprymna scolopes
TTCCGACGTTTATTTTTTTAAATGAATGTTGGAATATATTGTATTTTCAAATTTTACAAGCTGCCCCTGTAAGACCTTCACATCAAGAACTTGTCTAGCTACAACCACAGCATAGAACTTTCTTTTCAAATTGTACCAAAAACCTAACGAAACTTCACATCTGCCGAACAAAATGCGACGAGGCTGCTTCCCAACCGACTACAACATAGTCTTCCTCAAGTCTAATTCAAACAAATACTTGTTGTGTCGTCCTCTTGAATAATCAAGTTCTCTTACCCATCCTATCCATTATTTACAATCCTCTTGTGGTAGCATTCGTCGTTCAATTGGCAATCTCTTTAACCCTTATCTTCAAGTGATCCCGGCCCTTGATAAGCGGTGACCCATTAGTATATTAAAAAAAAACCAACATTTTTGAGAATTCTATTTTGTAATCTTTTTGTTTCGAGTTATTTTCAGTTCATTTCTGTTTATTTCCAGATCATCATAAAGGAATACTCCTATTTGCTTGCCTCCCCACGATAACGGAGTAAGACACACAGTCGATATTCAATGTGGAGAAAATCCATCTCCCCAAAACAGGGCACTCTGAATCGAGATATAAATGCAAAATTGTCTCCGTCTAGAAGAATGTTTCTTCTCTTAACAAAGACTGAAAAGATGAAATGTAGCATCAGAACAGATACTACACATTGTTCTTAGCCAAAA
The DNA here is from genome assembly GCF_053919585.1 of Euprymna scolopes. NCBI lineage: Eukaryota > Metazoa > Mollusca > Cephalopoda > Sepiida > Sepiolidae > Euprymna > Euprymna scolopes. The sequence goes on from NC_136484.1 coordinate 138,349,047, forward strand.
AGCTAAGAAACATGGAAGGGTATTTAGTTCTCTTCTACTGCGAGAACTTAGACATCAGGGTCGGAAAATAGGATTGAGAAATCAACACTCCCGAGACGGCGCACTCTGATCTGCAAAAATTGTCTAGCAAAAAGTGTCGGCATTTCCCGGTAAAGGCGCCGCAGGCGATTAGCAATACACTAATCCATTCTCAAAGCGAGAAGGCAAAGTCCGGAAGGGTGGACCTCCTAGAACTGCACAGTAACAGCATTACACCGCAATCAATAGGAACCAAATCATTACAGGAATGGTCTAATCTCTGTTGCTTTTGGGGGCCGAGAAGAAACATGGCATATCAAGTTGAGAAAGATGAACGTTTCCGTCATCTCTTTTTATTTTGCTTTTTGATTTCTTACCAACAAAGTATTGAAAATCTTGCCGAAAGTGGGGAAGAAGTAAACAACAACAGTGAATATATTATTGATTAATTATTTGTTTTTACTACTGAAAACCATAACTTTAGTAAAGGAATTTTTTGTATAAACAAAATAATACATTTTCACTAAGATTTAAATGAAAATAATGTATTCATTATATTCAGTAATCATTATTTGATAAAGACTCAAAATTTCATTAAAATTGGTCAATTTCTTGATTTTTGGTGAATTTTTAAGTAAAGGGAAGGGTCAAAATTTTTATACATTTTGGGCATCGGCATTCATATTGCATGTACCAAGAAGATCGAGATAAAGATAGAGAGAGAGAGAGAGAGAGAGTGAGTGAGTGAGAGAGTGAGTGAATGAGACAGAGAGTTAGTGAGTGTGAGAGAGAGAGAGAGAGAGAGAGATGTCGCTTGTTCTGATTTCAATAAATTCGACTGAGAGAGAATATGACAGACCGGGGGGGGGAGATATGAGAGAGCGAGATAGATAGATAGATAGATAGATAGATATAGAGAGAGTTGATTCGGTGGCACACTCGGATAGCACGCCGTAATTAGAAGTCAAGGTTGTGAGTTCGCGCCTCGTCCGCGCTTAACTATTCTTGCTCTGATTTAAGTTAAAATTTTAAAATTATAGTGTTACATAGATTGTTCCCTTTTACTTTTAATTGGGGACTCGGAAAACATCAGGCAGTCCTACTAGTTTATCTATGAAATATGTAAATATTAGATTTTGAGATATTGCTAATTAAAATCATATTTAAATTGTAAAGTTGTTTTTATTTAACATTGGTACATAATTATTGATGATGATAGTGATGGTCATGATCATGATGGCAACCCTTTGTCTCGTGAGACAATGGTGTTCTGCGTCTAGTCTGGTGCACTGCAATATCTGCTGTGGCTATACAGTCGAAGCTGGAGTTGCTTCTCCAGTTGCAAGCCTGGGCGGGTGACAAGGACACCTAACTTTGCCTAGTTACCAGGTTACCTCTTTCGGTGTCGTAGACAAAAGTCCAACGGAAAAGTCCACCGAATGGCAAGCCAATACGATCGGAAGGAGCGCTGCTGAAGAAGTTTCCGGAAAGATGTTCTAATGATTTACCCATCCGCTTACCGAAACTAGTTTTTATCAGGGTTTAATTCTCTTAGTCTTTTCCTTTTGACAGGACATCCACAAGGCATTGGAGCAATTACTGCAAGCTTTATGAAATTAAAGCTCAAAAATGATTCTTGGTAAAATTAAAAAAAAATATAGCAAGTTTTCATGCAAAATTGATGGCAATACGGGTATAGCATTTTGACGAGAACATTTTACATTAAGAATTGAACAAAGCTAGTCTACCCGCATTCCATTTAAACACCTACACACGTATAATAATGTACTTACGTATAATCAAGGACACGCCCATTAGTTTATATTAACTAGAAGATAAGCGTTTTGAATAGGTAAAATTTAGAAAATATGTTTGTGATATAAAAAATCATGTGAATATGCTCAGAGACTACGTATATGTCCACATGTCTCCACTGTCTCTAAATATAGTCTTATTGTGTGCGAGGGTTTATTAAAACTTAAATCGATTGCGTAAAACCAGGTCACAATTTGACACTTGCTTCTACCTTGTTCATGCGTACGAGCCTCGTGTTTGAATTAAGCGTGGTGCGGCTCGGTCCTAGGAAGGGCACCCTCTCAGGCATTGAATTTTTCACTCGTAGAAAGAGGTTGGTTTATTGTCGTTCATCTGAGGCGCCCATACCGGGGAATACCGACGGACAAGTTTTTAGGCCAAAGTACCCCTCTCTCCGTTCATTGGAGGGGCTAGTTTTTACCATCATTCTGGTATTGTCAAGAGCACCTGCCCAAGCATTATCTCTTTACTCGTGGGAAGGACCAGGCCTCGGCTAGAGTATTCCAATCTCTTCTTTTGGAGAAGCTGGTTTTCCTCACCTCCCTGCTTCGCGCAGTCGAGTGAAGATGAATACCGCTAAAACGTTTTTTTTTTTTTTTATTATACATTAGTTATAGTGTACCTATTTACTTGCCTTCCCACGAGGGCAAAGCTAGGTACAAGGTTGAGTTGTAATTCGACTCCTTAAAAAATTCGACCAACTGAAACGAGGTACTCTGGATGGACAGAAAAATATCTATATGATCCCGTTGACACTTCCAGAAGAACGAGGGAGCCTCAGATGATAAATCCATCCCCGCTTAGAGAAGAGGCGATAATCTCGAATATTTTCCCTATTTACTTACACCCCTTTAGAAAAAATAGACAAAAGGTCAGTTTTTAATTAAGGGAAATCCAGCCACCCTCCTCCCAAGAGTCACTCTTGTTTGAACACACACACACACACACACACACACACACACACACACACACACACACACACACACACACAATATGTATATGTATGTATATATATGTATATATATGTATGTATATATATGTATATATATGTATGTATATATATATATATTTATGCATATATACTCGATTGTGTCAGCAAGGCAAGTCAGGTACTGGGAAAACTTCACAATCGAGTGTTCAGTAAACACAACATCCGCCTATCTACGAAGCTGAAGGTCTACAATGCTGTGGTCCTTCCCTCCCTGCGCTATGGTTGTTAGTCGTGGACACCGTACCGCAGGCATATAAAGAAACTGGAGCTCTTCCACATGCAAGCTCTCCGCTCCATTCTGCGAATCAAATGGCAGGATCGCATCACCAATCTGAAGGTCCTTGACAAAGCTAAGTCCACCAGTATAGAGGCCACTATCGTCAAGACCCAACTTCGTTGGGTTGGACACGTGATTCGAATGGACGCATGTCGGATGCCTAAATGCCTGATGTACGGAGAGCTTCAGGCCGGCAAAAGAAACCAAGGTTGACCAAAACTGCGGTATAGAGACACTGTTAAAGCCAATCTGTAACGGTGTCGTATCAAACCGGGAGACCTAGAGGGACATGCTATGGAGAGACCAAAATGAGAAGGCTCAACTCACAAGGCTGTTGCCAATTTTGAAGAGGCTCGTAGCCTCACTGCTGCCAGAGAGAGAGAGAGAGAGAGAGAGAGAGAGAGAGAGAGAGAGAGAGAGAGAGAGAGAGAGAGAGACCACAGAGAAGCTTCAGCGGTGATCAAAACAACTGACTTCCAGTGTCCGCAATGTTCTAGACTATGTGCCTCCAGACTGGGGCTGCAGAGCAACCTCCGTGTGCACAAATGAGATGCAGAACACAAACGTTATTATCGGATCCGATGGACAACCACCACCACCACCACCACCACCACTATGTATATATATATATATATATATATATATATATATATATATATATATATATATATATATATATATATATATACATATCTATCTCTCTATATATATACACACACACACACACATATATATATATATATATATATATATATATATATATATATATATATATATATACATGAAATGAAAAATTTACATGCTGAGTTTTATTTTCTTTTAAAAGATTTTATAATTTTTTAATAAAAATTTTATTTAATTTATTTAAGCTGTAAAAATAGTAAGCGTTATTTAGGCCATAAAAACTGTTGTTCATTTGAAAGTACGGAACCTCAAAAGTACAATAAAGATCTTTTTCTAGTGAAATTGACCGTTGAATAGAAATCGAAACTCTATTGCAACACTCGTAAAATTACCGTCTAAATATGTTCACAAATTGACTAAAATTTGGATACATTTATCAAATAAAATTATCTGATTGTCAAAGTCACATCCAAATAGCATTTAAACTAACAAATCAGAACTTGCTTCTGACTAGTTAATTTTTATTTGTTATTGTTGTATCATGTTATTGGCAAGATAATAAAGTTCTTCGTTGCAGATATAGAACATTTTAAAATACCCCTCCTCCAAATGAGTGTCAGAGAGAAACTCGTATTTAATTTGAGAATATGTAAGGAGTTATCTGCTTAAGTTTGAAAATGTGTTAATAAAAAAATGACTTCACTGCATCCCAAGCAACACCGGGTAAGTATAGCTAGTAATTATATAAACGTAACTAAGCACCGTGAAAAATATATATACGTACTATAGACATTGAGCTCACAAAAATATTAAAAGACGTAAGGCAACCTTAGTTTTTTTTTCTTTTTACAAATATATGGCGACCATATTTGTGAATTTGTGAGCGAGTCTTTAACGCTTAGGCTCTACTGTACGACACAACCACGTTAACACACTGGTTCTCGTTAGATCACCGAAGTTAAGCAACGTTGAGCTTGGTCTTTACTAAAATTGGGGATCATTTGGGAATTCCAGGTGCTGTATGCACTCTCCACTTATCCCGACATTGTTTCCAGTCGTCCTGGACATCCACTTACCATTGGAGTCGAGCAGTGTCGATTCAGGAGAGGCGTGATTAGAGATTGCGCAACCGTTGCCCTACAATTACACGCGCAGTTACTCTTACAGGGCGTATCTATTCTCTTTCGAGACTGGACGGAGGCGATTTCTTCTTGCATCTGTGACGCAATAATGTAGTACATTTTCAGCATTTCTCATCCCTAACCTTTGGCTTATCCGCGATTGTTTTCTATCAAGATATTAGTTTTTAATATATTTAAGCTGCCATTTCACAATTTTACGCAGTTCAGTAACAATTTCCGCAAACATCGTACATTTTTAATATGCACTGTTTAAATGAATGATTGTAGTCGAATTAAATTAGAGTTAACCTTTTTATTTTTGGTCCCCTGAAAAAAGGAGAGTGGACTTGTAAATTCACCTTTGTTCATTCGTCCGTTCGTCTGTCCGCACTTTTCTCAATAACTACGCCTTGGAATATTTCGAAGTTTTGCACAAACATTAAACATGATATGAGTAAAAAAGTAACAGAACGGATTTTCCAGGAAAACTCCAGTTGTTCTCCTAGGTGTGTCTTTCGGGTTAAAATAGATAAAATTGACACTTTTGTGCTTATTAAAAAAATAATGATGCCTTGGATTTTTATAAAACTTTCTGAAAAGTTGTAACTAACTGATTTTTATATAATTTTGTTTGTCTATACTTCGCGATAACTCTTGGGTCTGTCCCAGGAGCTCTTTTAGGGCTAATAAAAACACTCGATTTTTGGGACTATTTTACCATATTTGTCCCAAATTTTCGGTGTATGTATATTTAGCAGTTTTGCATGGTGCGGAACTCAAATTTAAATATGTTAAGGCCTTGGGGATTTTTGGGGCTAAATAGTGTGTGTGTGTGTGTGTGTGTGTGTGTGTGTGTGTGTGTGTGTGTGTGTGTGTAGAAATGATAGACTTAGGGATTTCTTTTTTTTGCATGGTGCAGAACTCAAATGCATATATTTTAAGGCCTAAAACTGCACCGTTTGTTCATTTTCACCAGGATTTGACGTCCCCTGGGGACTTTTGGGGCTAAATGCAGGTGGGGACAAATGCTGAACTTAGTCATTTATTTTATACCTCGTTCACTGTGCACTAACAGGGGACCATGCATGCTTCACTTGTTTTAAAAGTTTAAATTATGTATATTAAAAAAATGTTCTTTCCGTTCGCTTTTATCGAAACTAATATTTAATCCGATGGTACTTTAATTTGGCTTGCTATAGTGTTTACTGCCCACCAATTTTCGTGCAAAAATGCGTCGCTAGGTCTTGAACCTAAAGCAGATAAAGTAATTCAAGACACGTTATACAGACAAAAGTAAAAAATTTACTTTCTTTATGCTGTTTTTTAACGTTCATATTTTCATATTCGAAAGTTTTGTTGCTCATAATTAAAGAGTTGACTTTTAATGAACGTTATGTTAGTCGGTTATTACTGTGAATACATTTAATCATGCCCATGAAAGTATACTCTAGATTAGAAGAAAAAATATATACTATGCGACTGATTTTCTACTGACTACAATATGTCCATATTCAAGTCTAATGTTAACAAATATCTGTCGAGTCGTCCTATAAGTTAATTAACTTCTACTCATTCCACCCATCATAATAATAAGATTTATTAATGGATGTATAATAAAAAAATTTAGTAATGGAACCATAATATTAAAATTTAATAATGAAGTATAATAATAAAAAAAAAATAGCCATGGAAGTATAATAACAAAATTTAGAAATGAAAATATAGTAAATAATTTAGTAATGGAAGTATAATAAAAAAAATCGTTATAATGTATAATAAAAAATATAGTAATAGACGTATAATAAAAAAATAGTAATGGAAATATAATAACAAAATTTAGTAATGAAGTACAATAAAAAAATAGTAATGGAAGTATAATAAGAAAATTTAGTAATAGAGTATAAGAACAAAATTTAGACATGGAAGTATAAAATTTAGTAATGGAAGTATAATAAAAAATTTAGTAATGGAAGTATAATAAAAAATTTATTAATGGACGTTTAATAAAAAATTAAGTAATAGAAGTATGATAAAAAATTAGTAATGGAAGTTTAATAAAAAAAAAATTAGTAATGGAAGTTTAATAAAAAAAATTAGTAATGGAAGTTTAATAAAAAAAATTAGTAATGGAAGTTTAATAAAAAAAATTAGTAATGGAAGTTTAATAAAAAAAAATTAGTAATGGAAGTTTAATAAAAAAAAATTAGTAATGGACGTTTAATAAAAAAATTAGTAATGGACGTTTAATAATAAAAAAAATAGTAATGGAAGTTTAATAAAAAAAAATTAGTAATGGACGTTTAATAAAAACAAATTAGTAATGGAAGTTTAATAAAAAATAAATTAGTAATGGACGTTTAATAAAAACAAATTAGTAATGGAAGTTTAATAACAAAATGTATTAAGTGTAGAAGAAAGTTATTGGGGAATTTATAATTTTGATTTTGAACGATATATTTTCAAATAAATTTTCGTTATAATATTATTACTTTATATATCATTTTAAAGAGCGTTTTTTTCGCTTTATCTAATCGTTTAAATTACAATCGTTTTAACACAAAGCTTCTGAAACAGCTCACGATATACATGAAGCATTTGGCCCAGGAACTAATTCTGAACGCACAGTACAATGGTGGTTTAAGAAATTTTGTGGCGATGACAAGAGTCTTCAAGATGAGCGTAGTGGTCGGCTATTGGATGTTGACAACAATAAATTAATAGCATTAGTCGAAGCCAATCCACGCACAACTGTTCGAGAACTTCTTTCTGAATTAGACATAACGTATACAACGATTTCCAATCACTTAAGAGAGATTGGAAAGACAAAAACTTGATAAATGTATTCCTCACGAATGAACGACAACCAAACTCGTCGTTATGAAGTGTTATCTTCCATTCTTTTACGCAACAAGAACGACCCGTTTCTCGACGGAGCTCTACGACACTTTCCGAATCCAGAGTTGCACCAAAAGAAGGTCATGCTGACTATACATATGTGCGTCTGTGTGCGACTTTGTGTGTAGTTTGGTTTATATTTACCCGGTTTGAGCTTTGAGCTATATATTTTTGAATTTTGAAATTTTGACTTTCACTTCATTATTACTTTGCATCTTTATCCTAGTAATAATATATATTTCTCATGTGCATATTTGTGAAGCCCAAAAATAATTGAGATATGTTATTTTTTTTTTAAACTAGCTGGGTTTGTCCGTCTGTTTGTCCGTCTGTATGTCCATGTCCATAGGATTTTGTGGTTCTCGTTTTCGAGTGCTGTTGCGGGTTTATGCTTGTACCATTTGTCTGTACGCTCAAAATGCAGTCGTTTGCACAATTCCCAGTGTGCCGCCCTCCCCACTTGGTCATGCCTGTGTTTTGTATTCCTTTTGAGCTAGTTTACTGCATTCGCTTACTATATGGTTTATCGTTTCGTCTCTTTGTCCACAGAGTCTGCATTTGCTGTTTTCTTGTGTTTTATCGATTGTTGCTTTGATATGGTTGGTTCTTATCGAGTTATCTTGTGCTGCAGTTATCAGAGATTCAGTTTCTCGGTTTATATGTCTTTTCGCATCCATGTCCAGGTGTTTTCGTTATTCTCATCTTTTGTCATTCTTACGAATCTTCCGTGAAGTCGTTTCTCTTCCCACTTCTCTTTTCCCGTTTTGTCATTTGTCTCTCTGTTTTCTGTTTTGTTGTTTTTTTTTTCAGTGTCTTTCGCTGCTATAATTATCCTTTCAGTGTTTTGCATTATGTATTTTTCTAGTTCTTTTTTCGTGTCCTTCACACAGTCGGGATTATTATTATTATTATTATTATTATTATTATTATTATTATTATTATTATTATTATTATTATTATTATTTTTCCTCACTAGGACTTCTCACATAGGCCATCATTCAGAGATTAATCACTGATAATAACAGGTGGTGTTCTTCTGGAGTCTGAGTGACAACAAGTCTCTCTGGATTTGCATTACTCTTCACTTCTTCTGATAATCTTTGCAAATGACTGCGTTACCTCAACAGCGGCTTACGATTGATTTCTCGCTGGCAAGAACCATTGATCTTCACTGAAATTTAGGTGGCAAAAAGGCTCCTCATAATGTCTCAGTACTCTTCATACTCATCCAGTAGAGGTCAATTATTATTATTATTATTCATGCAAGTCACCCTAAAAATTCCTCTGCGAACTCTTCCCAGATTACCAGTACTCTCCACCTCTTTCGATAACATTTGCAAATGAATTTGCGTTATCGCAGCCGTTTACCATTGATTTCTCACTGAGAGCAACCAGTGATCATTGGAGTTGCATTCTACTAAATGGCATTGAAAATAATAGATAACATTGGTTCTTCCTGATGATTTTTGGAGGATGGAAAGGAGTTATCTGGTTATTAATATATATACAGGTGGCATTCTTCAATTCTGGCTAGTTTGATTTCGTATATAGATGTATACAGACATGTTTGATAGAAGTGCACTTCTGACGATTGGATTTACTGTGAAACTGCAGTATAGTGTTAACACAAGTCACTTTTGAAGAATTATCATAATTGTTATATAAAACTATTACTGAAAGGATTTTTAGCCTATTGCACGTGTAGGATTTGGTGCTTAGGAGTGAACCTGTTCCGACTCAGAAAGATTGGTTTTTCATCACACACAGACATATATATATATATATATATATATATATATATATATATATATATATATATATTTATATATATATATATATATATATATATGCTTGTTTTGTTGTGAGAATATATATATATATATACATACATATATGCATATATATATATATTCTCACAACTAAACACACACACACACACACACATATATATATATAGTCATCCACATATAGTATTGTTTCGCTGTATCACAGCTTAATAGTGCGGCTAGATGAGTAACTACCTCAAACTTGGATAGAAACTCGATCCCCGAGTTAGCGCTTCTCAATGTTACGCTATTTTGCTGCTGCTGAGACTGGTATTCCGAGTTAAACATTGTTCAAACGACCTAGCTCCATTCTGACATTGCTTTTAAATTAATATACGAAAGTATAAATTTATGCGTAAACTTTAAGTATTTACTTCAACAGTGCACAATACGTAGGTAGAGCTAGTTAGTAAGTTATAATGAAAACCATTTCCCCTATAAGATGAGATATAGGTATATTTTCGCTTGTCTTCCTTTCCTTATGGGGGAAATGGTTTTCATTATGTTTCATTGTTAAAGTGTTTTCTTTTCATTAAGTCAGACGAATGGCTGTTCCTGTGAACATTTTCAAACGACATAATGCTTTTTGTTGCTATAAATCCATCCCCCGATATCTTGGTTTTTTGTTAAAACAATTATATAAATGCTCAATTATGAAATATGATAATTTTGTAGCTTACAGTTTAAGCTATCTCTTTTTGGCTCAAAAATTATTGGTATATATAAGATTAATGAATTTTCAGTTATATAAACCCAGTAAAATTCGGAATACTATAAACAAGACTATATATATATATATATATATATATATATATATATATATATATATATATATATATATATATATATATATATATACATATATACACACACACACACACACACACACACACACACACACACACACATATATATATATATATATATATATATATATATATATATATATATATATATATATATATAAAATCTCTGGTCAGCTTTTCCCGAGAGAAATTCAAACTATTCTAGTGTTAATTAAACCACAGAAATAAACATATCGTAAAAAACAGTGAATTAATAAAATATTAAACAATGCTTATAATGCCCCTCCCCGTTTTATTTTCCCCTTCTTTTTTTTTGTCTGCAAATATTTTTATATGCAACTTTTAAATGAATATATTCATCAGTTTGATGTCGACTAATTATGATGCCGATCAGAATAAAGAAATAAAAAAAAAAAAGCCTCACTCCCACGAACAAATGTGTGAATCGTGCGCGCTCGCGTCTGTCTTCTAACCTTCACTCGCCTACTCTCTTTTTTTTAACAAGCTAGCCTTCCTTGAAATAATCATCACACATACATATCAAAGTAACGGAGCAGAAATCCTTCACGACTAAGACAATTTTTATTTTTGTTCCTTTCTCCACGTTAAAAAATGACCCTGGTGTCTAACTCTGTCCCGTGGGGAGGCAAAGTAAATAGAATACGCATTTAGAGAAATACAATTCTCCACACACAACTGTTTCGCCCATTACGACTCATCGTTGTGGCTAGACCTAGCGAAATTAAAAGCCCGAACTCCACTTGATGGCGTGATGCTTTATCAACTTTATGAATTTAAAGCATCGGAGAACCCCCCCCCCACACACACACATATGCAATATTTTCAAATATTCTACTTGTATGCATTTTTTTTTTCTAAATCAATTATCAAGACAAAGTCCTGAAATAAAGATGAAACGTTAATGGATATATAAATCATTTTGTTTTTTCCTTTATAATTTGCCATCTATCTATCTATCTATCTATCTATCTATCTATCTATCTATCTATCTATCTATCTATCTATTATATAAAAGGAACTTGTGTGTGTATGTGATTTCGTTCCCTATGAACTCGGAAACGGCTGGGCCAATCTTTTTAAAATTTCACACGGAAGTTCTTGGTGTATATGGGGGTGTTTTTTTACGTAGGTTTTATATCGGAAACATTCCGATAAGTATCGATAATCGAAAAAAATCCGATAAAGTCCGGGTTTGCTTAAACTTAACACTTTTATACAGCTTGCCATTACAAGCACATTTCAAAGGTTTTATCACCACACAAGCAAAAAAAAGTTCAGTCTATAAAATCAACTGTAAGTTCTTTTATAAGACAGAAGAGCGTTCAAAACGAATGTTTCTGTTTAGAGCACAATTGAACCATGATACTTGACTTTTGCATTTTAAACATTACGTGAAGCCATTACTTACAGATTATTTTATTAAACCAACAGTAGATTATCTACAGTGTAATGTATACAACAATGAGTAAACACTTCATCAAATCTCCACACTAACGTAATGTACTTGCAATAACCCTTATCCCTGAGTGGCTTCCGGGCCTTGATAAGTGGTGATCACTATGTAAAAAAGAAAAAAAAAGAAAAAAGAATAATTTAGTGCGGGAGGCAAGTGAAGCTTCTCCCGCAGTACATTGCGGATGGGGGCGAGGGGTTACTAACTAGAGCCAGCATCAATCGATTTGATTGATAATGGGTGATTTCACACACACACACACACACACACACACACACACACACACACACACACACACATATATATATATATATATATATATATATATATATATATATATATATATATATATATATACCAGGTTAATGTATTAAAGAGTGACAACTAATGAATTTAACGAGGTTATTAAAAATGCTCAATAAAAGATGCATTTTTATTAAGTAAACAGATTTACATGATCGCGACACTGGACATGCTAATATTTCGGACAAACGGTCCTCATCAGACGACTTAATAAATGGTTGCTTTTAACAGAAACTGTTTTTTCTGTGAAAAGCAACCATTTATTAAGTCGCCTGACGAGAACTTCTAGCTTTAATCCGACTGTTTGTTTGAAACATTAGCATGTCCAGTGTCGCGACGATGTATATATATATATATATATATATATATATATATATATATATATATATATATATATATATATATATATATATATATATATCGTTTGTTTAACAGGTTTAATAGTAAAGAAAACTTTCTGACCAAAAAGTTACTATTTTTTTTTTTTTATTATTGTAAGACTTTTGACATCACAACGCGGGCTCAGGATTTTTTATAAATTGTCAACAGGTTCTTTGAAGCAAATGGGCTGGATTGGGGGTAATTTAGTTACTGCTGATGGTGCACCTGCGATGCTAGGCTCAAGATAAGGCTTCTGAGCATTAGTAAAACAATATGCTCAATTCAAGACCGGTGTTCACTATTTCATTCACAGAGAATCAATGGCATGAAAAACATTCCCTTATCACCTGAATATCGTTTTCAAAGGCCTGGCGAAGGTGGTTAATTATATCAAATCGTCAGCAATAAACATCAGACTGTTAAGAAAATTATGTCACGACATGGAAAATGTACAGTTAAAAAAATAATTCATTCAAATGCTTAATTATCATCAAGCAAGATTATATATATATATATATATATATATATATATATATATATATATATATATATATATATATATATATATATATATAACTAGACTACCCGTGACCCGTTCAGTCAGTATGCTAATTTACCTATGGAATACATGTACGAGCATGACACTTGTGATGTAAAGAAAATAGTATTTTTTTTTACGTAAAGAAACATTTCTATGAAAGTATATTAAAATGAAAAATTACGGACAGATCACTCAAACATGAAAAAAAATCCCCCCTATTCGTGTAAAGTTACCCATATTTCCGAATAATCGCTCAAAAATCGAAAATTAAACATGATTTTCCTACGAATCGAACGCCGACGAAAGTCATTTAGCAGCAAAAACGCAAATGAACCTACCGATGAGAAATAGAAGAATGAAAAACCCATATTGGAATCCTTCAACCAAGTTATAGAAACTTAAAATCTAAAAAAATAAAATAAATAATAAATAATTAATAAAACCTGAAGCAAAAAAAAAATAAAACCTAAATAAATAAAATAAAATAAAACTAATATTGAAACAGATTAGTAAATGTGTCAACAAATTCACCGTTCTCACACAATTATTTTGTATCTAGAAATGTAAACAAAAAATAAAAAAAGAGGGAAGGAAAAGGGACGGATAGACGCTAGTAGTAGTAGTAGTAGTAGTAGTAGTAATCTTGGCTTTACTAAAATTGTTCTTATGTTTGTCAACGGGTTAAAGTTGTTTAGTTGTAAGAAAATAGCGACAGTATAGTTGTAAGAAAGAATAGTTGCAAAACACCCCCACTCTTCCCATGCTAAATAATAATTTCAAAATAATTACGTTAATATTTCAGTGCGCAGGTCAAAATCTGCAAAAGAAACGATTTGTGTTTATTTGTTTACGTTGTTATGGGTTAATGTTTATGCGCGCATGCGCAACCGGATGTCGTACACCGGAAAGTGGGTTACATCACTCGTTACAAGGTCATTTGAGCTTTATAATTATATAGATTAAAAAATTGATTAAAGACGGGTGCATTTTTAACTTAAAATTAAACTTACGGGTGTATTAGTAACTCAATACACGTTTAACAAAAATAAAACTTCACAGTAATTTTCCGGCAAAAACACTCTCTTTTAATCGCACGTTTATAACTGTAAAATTCGAAAAATAAAATATAGTCAATTTAATAAATCCTTCGACAATTTCTCTGAGAATTAAAACAGAAAATAGAAATCCTTGTAATAGTACTGTAGATCTGTCATCGTTGGACTTCACCTGTGACGTTGCCAGATAACGTAATTTTTAGTGACACGGCCTCTTATTGAGGAGGCTATGATCATATCGTAGCCTTGGTAAAGTCAGAAGGCGTGTGTGATTGAACGTGACGTCATACATTTTGATAAAAGCAGAACATGTTGAAAAGTCAGACTATCGATAATAAATAACAGTTTTTGTAAAATGCATTAGAAAATGATAAAATTGCAACAAAAAAAAAAAAAAAGAAAAAGAAAAAAGGAACACGATCTGATTTTTTATTCAATAGTGATTCAACGTATGAATTGATTAAAAAAAGAAGTAAATTTGTGCTAAAGTGTAAATCAACATGTTTTTTCATGAATTTGAGGGGCTAACATTCGTTTAATTACTTTGATTATGGACAGTCTGAAAATAATTTTCTCTATAGAAAGTATTAAAATAAAAACACGCAAAGTCAAGCAAGCTGATTATACTTTATTAAGTTACAATAGCAAGTCATTTGTTTTGCAGAACATATTGTTGGTTGCGATTTATGTGATTACGTGCATCCCTGTTTACGTGTCTCTTCACGAAGATGGAGTTAGAAAAAAATGGGGGTGACTGGATTGGACAAAAATTAATATTGCATCAATGTAGAAGGATTTCTCCTTCACGGCCCGAGAAAAGAAAGCATTATGTTTGGTATCATAACAAACACTACACTGTAAATTATTTGTGAAAAAATATCTATCCGTGTTTAATTTTAGTCTTAACGAGATTTTTGTGACTTTTTTTTTTCTTTAAATCACGATCAGACTTCCATCTTTAATACGACACGAAAAAAAATAATCAGTATCCTTTTTTCAAATACCAAACAATTACTAGATCAAAAGATTAAATGATATAAGAATGAAATTATCACTGTCATATGCTTACATGTACCGTGTAACCGTTTCCTTTGAACCGTTTCGTCTATTTGTTTAGCATCAATCACTACGACGATTACGAAAAAAATCCTCCCAAAAAACCGAGACTCAATGAAAATGCTGTCGTTTTACGAAGGCCACGATCATATCCACAACATTGCCATGGAAGATGATTGAAGTTGAATTCCCTAACATATATGGAGCTTCATATGTATTTAAAATTTTGAGTATTTCCTGCATTTCCTGGATTCCAATAAATCATTTTTATAAAATTTATCATATAATATTTCAATAAATTACTTCAATTTTATTTATAATACAATATTCCAATAAATTCATTTTATAAAATTTATAATATAGTATGAAAATGTATTCACTTTATAAAAGTTTAAATATAATGCCCCAATATATTCTTTTTATAAAATTTATAATATAATATCCCAAAAAATTACATTATCCCAATATATATTTTTTTTATAAAATTTATAATATATTTCAATAAATTATTTTATGGAACTTATAATAAATATCCCAATATATTGTTTTATAAAATTTATAATATAATATCCAAATATATTATTTATTATATATATAACTTATATAATACCCTATTATATTTTTTTATAAAAATTATAGTATAATATCCCAATGTATTCATTTTATAAAATTTATAATATAATATCTCAGTATATCCTTTTTATAAAAATTATAATATAATATTCCGGAATATTTTTTTATAAAATTTATAATATAATATCCTAATATATTTATTTTATAAAATTTACAACATAATATCCCATTATATTCATTTTATAAAATTTCTCCTGTAATATCCTGATATATTCTTTTTATTAAATTTATATAATATTTCAATAAATTCATTTTATAAAATTTATAATATAATATTCCAATATATTCTTTTTATAAAATTTACATTCATTTTTTTTATATTTATATATGATTTACCATATTATTTGTAATATAATTGGAAATTATTAAACTTGTAAAGTATGTAATCCTACATGTGTTTATTATCGATTTCTCTCTACGATATTGATTTATTCTCAATATTGGGCATACTTTTATCGCAATAAGTATTTGAATGAAATAATTATTTCGGGGGATTTCTTCAGGATAAGAGATTGATTGTGGAAAATTAAGTAAAAACCATGGTAAGCCGAATGGATTTTTGTGCTACACTTTCTTAAAGAAGAGTAGCACGAAAATCTCTCAACTCACTATGGTTTTAAGTTAGTTTTCCTCAATCATTCTATTATCCTAAAGAATTCCCCAGGAAATGGTGACGAAACATTGATATTTCTCTAATTCTATAGGGGGTTTTCTCTCTTATAACGTCATACCATCGTATCAATTTATATATATATATATATATATATATATATATATATATATATATATATATATATATATATATATATATATATATATAAGGCTTTATGTCTGTCTGTCTGTCTCCATATTTTCAAACTCTATATCCTGCAAAATTAAAAGTTGCAGAGCGGAATTCGGGGTCTCAAATGATTGAATCTTTTCTACGGAGCGTTCTTTTATGGGCCTTGAGCCGATTAAAATAGTTTTAAGGGGTCAAAAATGATTCAAAATTCAAAAAATCGTTATACATTGTGTACATTCATTATAGTTTATTTTTTAATTTTTAATCCGTTTATATGCATGGAATATTAGTACAGTGGTAACGTCACCAGCTTTGAATGCTAGTTTTACTTTCAGTTTCGATGGAACCCAAATACTTTTTTTTTTACTTTTGAAATCACGACTCTATAATAATATATACGAAATTTGGACACATTAAAATATCATATTAAGCGTATTTTACGACGCCCCTTCCCATTAATATATATATATATATATATATATATATATATATATATATATATATATATATATATATTATGGAAAACAAGATAAGGCATGAAGCTATTTGATGTACGGAGCTAAAAGAAAGGTAAAAAAAAAACAAAAAACAAAACAAACTAAATATCAGTAAATATTAGATAGATAGATGCTGATTCACAAAAAAGTAAAGTATCCAATGACGGCAAAATCCAAAAATGCAGAATCCAAGAATGTTAGCTAAATTTCCATTCGCACAAGTAAATTCCAAGGCGTATTTGGAAGATGATCCAAAGCATTCCAAATGGCAGAAATCCGTATATATATATATATATATATATATATATATATATATATATATATATATATATATATATATATATATATATATATATATATACTTAAAAATCAGTTAGGTGACTATTTTTGAATTGCTATAAAAATTCATGGAAAATCCATTGGATTTACGATTTAAGCTTTTTGTATGAGTATACTTTTCTCAGATATTTTTTTATTAACTGCAAATGACACTGTTTTCGAATCCCGTTCTGAAGAAATATGCTGTGAAGTGACAAACACATTTTGTATTATCTTGTGTTACTGAAAATAAACATTGTCTGGAAACAGCTGTACGCGACTTGAATACCACGGTGTGTACTTTCATTTGGAATATGATTTGAAAATAATTTAATTTAAAATAATATATATATATATATATATATATATATATATATATATATATATATATATGTATATATACTCCTGAACTTTCTAGAACTCTATCGGTCATCATCCATTCTTGTTTAGTTTCTCAGTTTTAACAGAACACAAACATAAATATAACTTTTCTATATACAGTATTCTTGAATTAATATTGGTATAAATTACGGTATTTTTAATATTTTAAGCCATTCTAAAATTTGTAAACTGTAACAATATTCATTTAAAAAACCAAGCAAAACGTTCTTAATGCCTTTAACATTACAATGAGAACCTTCTACTCACCTCTCCCTTTCTTTATCTCTTCACACACACACACACACACACACACACACACACACACACACACACACACACACACACACAGTAATTATGTGGAGTTTGCTTGGAAGATTATGTGCAAAAGTGGCCATAGAAGAGTCTCAACACAAATGCATCAAACGTATCGACGTAGTGTAGGAAGGCGAAAAACAAAATATTTTTCTTTCCTTCCAATTTGTACATATAATGTTCATAATCGTTTTTCATAATATATGTATTTCATAATATATTTCGAAGTAAGACTTATTTATCAAATGGTGGGTGTTTCAAAAATTTTAAAACTCATATGACCTTATCGATCGATACTCCCGTTCAATCTCAAGAGACAATGAATACGTAAGGGTAGTTGCGTATGTAATTGTGATGCAAGTGTTGCACAATCACACAACATTTCTCCTGAACCGGCACTGCTTGAGTCCAGTAGCAATAAAAAGTCCAGGACGGCTGGAATTAATGCCGAGATAAGCGGAGGGCACACGCAGTACCTGGAACTCCCAGATGGTCGCTAATTTTAGTACTGGCCAGGTTCAATGTAGCTTAACTTCGGTGATTAACGGGAACCGGTGTGTCAACGTGATTATACCACGTATATATGATCAGCACAAACCAAAACCGGGCAGGAAAAAATGGACCACAAAAGAAATTAGACTAGTAATATGCTAACGCCTAATGTCATTTTCTGGAATTTGTGTGATCATACGCCTCGCGTTCTTGAAGACAAGGTTTGGATAGTATTATCTCTACTATTCATCTTCTCATACTCTCCAGAAACATCTTCTCTAATACCTACTGCTTTTTTTTTCCTTTTCAGAGAGAAAACCAGAGCAGGAGTGTCAGGTTTTAGGGTTTCCTACTTGCAAGTGGCCACTACTTTAGTCTCAAAACCAAATGTTGTTGACTAGACGGTGAACATTCACCTTGTTGGCAAACAACTGATCTTCACTTTTATTACTGGTTGGTTTCAGATTAAATTACTCATTAGAGCATCAAATTAACGCAAAACAAAGAAATAACATATGTGGCAGTTAATATACGTACCATTCTATTTAAGTTTACGTTATATTCCTGACTGTTGCCTGAGCGTGGTGAGAAAAAAAAAAGCAACTGTTTGGCAGCACATTCCGTTTGTGTTCGGCTTTATCTTCGTCTTGTCTACTCAGCGGTCACCTGGACCAGCCCAACAACCGGCGTACCTCGTTTCAGACGCTAGAGTTTCATCTATCTTTCACAGGACAAACCTGTCCTTTTCAGAAAGCATATCGTGCGATTCTATCCTTTTCATGATAACTTATCTATTACACTTTCATGCGATTCTCCCTGCCACCTTATGAATAATTTATCTAATTTGTGCTGTTCTACGCGTAATTTTTAGGGCAATTTATACTCTAGGTAATCTTCATAATCTATATTTCCTTTAGCTCTTTGGCAAAATCCACCGATTTACATAATTTTCCTGTTTCTTTTAGCTCCACCCTGAGAATTTGCTATAAGGTATTTTTCTACCATGCTTATTATCATTATCGTATTCTTATTGGATATAGTCCGTTCGTTCCATGCTTTAACCGGACTCGATTCGCGTCTGTTGACATCGGCTTATCTGTCCGCCATCTTTAATTCAAAGAGTTTATGGTCGATCACGCTGAAAAGAAAGAAAAACTGTCCGAAAACAAACAATAGGACGACACAAATAGATTTACACAGTATTATATTTATTATATATATTGGCTTTTCTGTAAAAGTCAATCCCTATGAACTATAATCGATTCTAAGTACCTCCAAGGATGGACCTGTTGACAAGGAGCTCGCCAGTGGTTTGGTCACCGAAACTCTTTAAATCCCCAACTTAAAAAATCTGAGCTCACTTAAAAACAGAAGTCACCTGAGTCATGACGTCATCCTCTTTGTCCACGGTGGTCGGTGGACAACTTTTGTCTCTCCCTCATATTAATCCAGATTCTTACTTTAATGAGTTTATCTGTTTGTATTACGATATCTCAGAAGATGCCATGTTTTTTTTTTGTTTTCGAATACTTGTACGGGTTCGTGTTTGTAATACTGTCATCCATGTTCAAAGGGTAGTCGTTTGCATAGTTTCGAGTGGACTACCTTCCCAATATATACAGCATAATCACGTTGACACACCGGTTCCCGTTGAATCACCGAAGTTAAGCAACGTTGAGCCGGGTCAGTAGAAATATGGATGACCATTTGTGAATTCTAGGTGCTGTATGTGCTGTTGGCTTATCTAGACATTGTTTCCAGTCGTACTGAATGTCTCCTTTCACTGAACTCAACCAGTACCGATTCAGAAGTAGTGTGGTTGGAGATTGCGCATCTCTTGCCTCATAATTGAACAGGAGTAATGATGATGATAACCGTTCCAATCCAGTGTCGTTTATTTTTGTATTTATTTTGAGGATAGCTTGCTGCATTCACTTATGATTTAGTTTACTATCTTCATGCATCGAGTTATATATATTTTGCGGAGTTTCGCTTAGCTTGGCTGTTATGCATATTTTCTGGTTGCTTTGTCTGTGTGGCTAGCAGTAGTGATGTCGTCTGTCTTTTCCATAGTGTAGTCCAGTTCGTTCTTGTTTATTCTTCTGAATCCGTTTTATCAAAAGGTTCTTGTGATTGTTTCTCTTTATATTATCGTTTTCTCGCCTTTTTTCTTTCGCATTTCCCTGTTCTCTATATTATTTATCTTAATCTGCTTTTAGAGACAATAATCAGCCTCTCTTTATTTTATCTTATGTATTTCTCTAGTACTTTAAATATACCGCCTACGCAAGCTTAAATACTTACAATTCTCATTCCCCTTATTTCCTTTGCACATAGAGTCGGTCAATATAAAACTTCCGGTGTAGTGTGTGTGTGTGTGCGCGCACGTGTATGTGTGTTTTGTACAACTGGATTACCACTTATTAAGACTTGGGGGTCACTTGACGATAAGGAGTTAAAGAGATCGTCGGCAGGACGGTGATTGCCAATAAGGTAGGATGGGAAAAATGAGAGGAATAAGAAGCTTTTTTTTTTTTTTTTTAAAGACGAATCGATTGTCCAAGAGGATAGCTCAACAATGATTTGTTTTTATTAGACTTAAAGACGACCATGTTGTAGTCAGCTAGGAAGCAGCTTTGTGATATTTTGTTTACCAGGCAGCACGCTCTAGGAGAGCAACCTCGTTTATGAAAGTTATGCTTGGTCTTATATATGGAGAGAGTAACAAAAGTTCCCATCTCTGATTGTAGGGAGTTATTAATATTTAAGTTTTGAGATGAGGGTTGATTATTTGTATTATTTGGATTCTTCGGACTACTGTTCTCATCTTGAATGTCATTTTCACAATGTTTAAGTCGATGTAACTTCCGACCTTCTTCAGGTGTATCATGTCGAACTCGGGAATGTTTCTGTTAAAAGTAATATTCTCCTGAAGGTTGAAGGTTCAATTCTCAGTGTGGACGACCGAAAAATACGATTGCAAATTACTTAGGACCCTATCCAGTTATTGCTGACGGAGCATGCTACTCATACGAAGTAAACAAAGGACTCCGTTCTAAATTTATTCCTAATTCCCGAGTTCAACAGAAACATTCCCGAGTTCGACACGATACACCTGAAGAAGGTCGGAGGTTATATCGACCGAAACGTTATGAAAATTACACTCAAGATGAGAACAGTAGTCCGAAGAATCCAAATGATACGAATATTAGTATTTAGGTTTTTTTTTTTAGTTTAAGCAGTGTCCAAGGTGTCTTACTAAGGATACTGTAGAAGTGTTTATTATCTTTATTAGTTTCTACTATGTAATTTGGTTTCAGTGAGATTTTTTGTTCTTCTAAGCTATTCTGTTTTGATAATCCATTTCATCAGCTGATTTGATAGAGCCCGTTTTCAGAATTCCCACGTATTTATAGTTTTTTATTTCTTACTCACTATTAATTCTCACGCAAGTCATTACCAGTGACCTTTCACTGAAATAACAATCAACCAAACAAACAAACAAAAGCAGGAGGCATTTCCTTAAATTAAAAGCAAAGTGGCCGACTATAGCCAAGCCGACCCGAAGGCTTCCTTTACATTAGCTGCTAAATCAAGGTGTAGGGGAGGATGCCACTCTATTCTCCGGATCAATTCACTTAGCCCCGATTATCATTTTATAACACTAAATGTTTATCAAGACGCATTAAGTACCATTTTTTAAGCCTTTGGTATGACTCACCTGAGAATTGAACCCCGGTCTCTCGACCCATTAATGAACACTTTTACAATTCTGTCAAGAAAACCTTTTCAAATTTCCAGTACTCTCCTTTTTTTTTTCAATCACTGTTCTCAATCATTTTACGTTATTGCAACAACCGCTGACCGTTGAGTTTACACTGCTAATAAAATAACGAGCCAGTAATACTGGTTTTACTATTAACCTTGGGCTGGCTCAGCAGGCTTCCCCTTCGAAGAGAGTTTATAGATAATATCAAATTTACAAGCTGCCCATAATATAGTCCGATTATATGAAGAGTATTCTCAAATGGTTACCCATCTGGCATGGGCTAGACTCGACACGTTGCTTAAGAGAAGGTTTGCGAACGACTGTTGATTTTCTCTTGAATTTGACTGACAATTAATCGCCTCAGCATTCTAGTCATCCCGGTGTCCTTCCACAGTCGGTTTGAATGATGATCACCTTTTAGGCTTTTCCATCTGTTGAATGTGGATCTGGAGCGACGCCGATAAAACTGGAGGTGTGCATACACATACACACACATTTCAGATAAACTTTGATCTACATT
Source organism: Euprymna scolopes (assembly GCF_053919585.1). NCBI lineage: Eukaryota > Metazoa > Mollusca > Cephalopoda > Sepiida > Sepiolidae > Euprymna > Euprymna scolopes. The sequence goes on from NC_136484.1 coordinate 138,371,936, forward strand.
ACAAAAATGACCTGAATTGTAACTATCACCGAAAACAAAGAAAGGCTTACATTCCAGGTCGGGGAGATAGAATTGCGTAGCGCAAAATAAAAAAGAACAATTAAATATTTTAAATGTTTACATTTCAGGAATGTCGGCTGATGTCTTTGGAAGATACGGATAACATAAAAAAGAGGTCAAGAGAGGAGAGCCGACAGTCGTCCAGTGTGAGTGACAAATTCCGCCTTCGCCTGACACCTACCCACCCATCATTACCACTAAACACAGTTGTCCTGTTCTGTAATTCTTTCTTGTCAATGTCCAAAAGTGAATTGTAAATAAACTTGTGCGTAGATAAAATCATCTGTGTTGATTTTGAAAACAACAACAAAAGCAGGTGTATATAATTTCGCAAGCATTTGAAAAGTGCAACACATCCTCCTAGATTCTTTACGGCTATTTTTGTGGTAGCAAACGATGTTTTTCTTTTGTTTTGTTGTAGTGCGGAGGAAGGAATGTCAAGATAGGCAAGAGATATACCAAGAAAAGAAAAATGGGAAGAGAAACAGCTACACGGACAATTCATAAGGAAAACAAAAGAGGAGACTTTGGTTTATGTATAATATATCATGCGTTCCTCTTTCCCCTTTTGGGCATCCTTTTTATTCCCCGGGGATCAGTGCACGCTTATTGACGGAGTGGTAAATTTGTTCTCTCCGTTGTAGATTTTCCAAACAATTTGTAAACAGATTATGGGTCTATAGTTGCTAGGGCGGTTTCGATGTATTTTGCATTAGTTTGGTTCTACCCCTAGTCATCCATTCTGATACGTCTGCTTCATGGATATATATTTAAAAGTTTTGAATTGAACTTACATGTAGTGTTGTAAATTTTTAGAATCAGTATGCATGTATTCTGTTGTCGTCTGGTGTTCTCACGTTTGCCATATTTCTTATGGTTATCTTCAGTGTTTCTTTGCTGATTTCGTTTTCTGTCCCTTCTTCGATTTGCTGTAATTTTTCTTTCAGGTCTTTCAGCAATTCGATATTTTTATTGTGGTCTTGTTGCTATTATTATTATTATTATTATTATTATTATTATTATTATTATTATTATTGACTAGAAGTTTTCACACAAGCTATCATCTAAAAATTCTCTTTGAAAACAGTCTGTGGCGTTCCCTGAAGTATGAATGATAAAAATTCTCCCCAGGTTTCCAGTACTTTCCACCTCTTTCGACAACCTTTGCAAATTAATTTGCATTATCGCAATAGCCGTCTACCATTGAATACTCATTGGTAGCGACCTTTGGTCTCACTGCGATATGGTTTACAATAAGCCTTCCCCAAGGTCCCAGTCTTCCTCACACTCATCCAGCGGAGGTCTGGTTAGTGCTTTCTCTCCTAGGTCTTTCCATCCTCCATGACCCTCCTTATTTATTTCGTACAGCAGTTTATGGTGACAAAAAATGGAGGAACGAAGGCACAGGGGGTTAACTTACAATTATACATGTGGTATTTCTTTGTGTTTTACATCTGTAGTAGTTTCTGTATGTTGTACTCACTAGAAGTTTTCACACGGACCATCACTATCGATCGATCGCTCACTTACAACAACCAACGGTATACTCTGGAATCTGAGTGATAACGTCTCCCCAGACTTCCAGTGCTCTCTACCTCTCTTGATAACTAGTATTGATGCTTCACGTTATTAGGACAGCCGTTTACCTTTGCCGCTCGCTGGCAACAGCCATTGATATTCCCTGGGGGTTAAAAAAGTCTCTGAAGACCACAGTGCTCTCCGAAACTTTCCAGTTGAGGTCTGGTTAGTGCTCTCCCTCCACGGGGTTTTCATCATGAGACCTCTGTTTTATATGTTTATTAATTTTTTATTTATATAAGATGGAATATCTTGCTGTTTTACTTCCATTGGGTTTTATTTCTGTTGCAGTTTCTTTGTGGTTGGTTAGTGTTCATAGTTTATGCCGGCTGGTTTCCACGTTCGAGGATTTTCCTTCATATTTCATGTCCTGATCATTGCCGTTCGCTGTAGGGTATCAGTCGTCCCTTTGATTCAAATTTCTCTTAGCTTTTGTCCAAGTGTATTATTATTATTATTATTATTATTATTATTATTATTATTATTATTATTATTATTATTATAATGATGATGATGATGATGACTTAAAGTCTATCTGAAGCGTTACTCAACCGTATGAGGAGAAGCCTTTCCTTGGCGGTGAAGAGCTTCCCACAGGATTCATTTGCAAATTATATGTTGTTATACCGGTTTGTCTTGTTATGAATGTTTATGACGACTTCCCGCCAACACTCAGACATTACCCTATTTGGAGAGGAAAGTTAATGTCGTCAGAAGAATATTTTAGGAATCAATAAATTCTGAATAAGCAAACTTATGATTTCATTAAATGATTTTATTTTATTTATTTATTTCATCTTCGTTCTTGTTTTTTTTTTTTATCCATAACTAATTCAACACACATAATCACGTTGACACACCAGTTTCCGCTGGATCACCGAAGATAAGCAATGTTGAACCTGGTCAGTTCTAAATGGGTGACCATTTGGGACCTCTAGGTGCTGTATGTGCTCTCCACTTATCTCGGCATTGTTTCCAATCGTCCTGGACTTCTCCTTGCCACTGGACTCAAACAGTGCAGATTCAGGATAGGTGCGGTTAGAGATTGCGCAACCCATGTCTCACAATTACACGCGCAGCTGTCCCTACGGGGGTATTCTTTGTCTTTTGAGACTGAACGGAGACATCGGAACTTGACACATTTGTAAGTTTTATATGAAGTAAAATACATATAAAATTATTTAATTAAAAATGCACAGAAAACAAAATCAATATCCGGTCAATAAATGCAACAATAATAAACCGATTTTTATGCTATAACTGTCTGTGGGTGTTTCGCGTTGGTTAAATTTAGTGGCATCATACTGATTTTTCCACCATGATCTTATCGCGACAACGAAACTATCTGGCGGCATTTATTCTCTCTAATATGCGACGAGTTTAACTTGATCTACCTGGTGCCTGCAGTCAAGGATTGTGCTTTCAGTAGGGTTTGATTTAAATAGTTGTTTCAACATCTACACATAGAAAGTTTGAAAATGTAGATAGTTATTGGGGACATATATATCAACCATTGCTACAATGTAATGTGGTTCATAACAAAATGTCAACCACATCCAAGATGGCTGCTATATTTGGCGTATGGTTATTAAAAATATATTATTAAATGGACAAAGAGGGACAAAGTGTATCTATCCAAAAATAAATAATTCTGTTATTGACTTCTTAAGAGAATTTAAAATGAAAATTTGATAAAGATTGGTAGTTCAAATAGTCTTAGAATGTTCCTAAATGAAGAGAAGCATTGTTTTGGGTGTAATGAGAGATTGAGTACACATGTCCATTTTGGTTGGCGCCGTGTACGTTTACGTTTGATAATAGAACAGACATTGTAAATGACTTGTGCATTAGCGTGCCCGCTTTAACAGTAAGTGAGTGTATATATATAAACTTGTTTGCGAAAGTATTCAGTTAGGTGTGTATATAGTGGCGCTGTGTTTAGTTGTTTGTGAAATTTACTTGCTTCGTCTGCAATGGCTTTCGGATCAAAAAAGTCCTACCGAGGATTGTGTCGTTCAGACATGTGTTATCTTTGAAAGAAAAAAATAAACGAGAAAGAGCGGAAGAAAGTTGTGTGTTTGAGCTTTTATAGTACGTGCAAATTTTCGGCAGTGAATATTACCACTTCTGTAATTGGGTAGAAGAAACTGCTAGTTAGCGATTTTGTCAAATCAAGACTGTATATCGAATACCTACATTAGCTGCTGCTGCATCTAATGTGTTCTAATCTAAGAGAATAAGAGCCTTAAAACACATTGGACTTGAAGGCTGCCATATTGTAATCAGCCAGAAACAATGTTCCGCATACGGGCAGTTCTATGAAAAAGCTTTGTTTATGGAATCTGCGTTTAGATTTAGGCACAGATAGAGAGTGGGGAAAATTGTTTATAGTGGCTGTAGCTAGTCGAGTGATAGTAAAGTAAGGGGGCATAGATTGGAACTCAGATAAGTACTTGCCATGATAGAGCAGAAACAGGCTCGCAATATCTCTTCTGTGGGAAAGTGGTTGCAGGGGAAAAACATTGTTTACTAGGTTTCGAAGCCGGGTTTGAACTCTATCAAGGAAAAAAAGGGTGCATCAACAGGGAAATACCCACTAGAGCGGTATAGTAATCCAACCATTTTCCCAGCGGTCTTGACAACAGATTTGATGTATGTGTTACATTTCAGATCAGAAATGGAAGTCAGCTCCAGAAACTTGTCAAGGCATGGTGCTTCCCCAAGACCAGAGCCATTCATTCCAATTAGGGCTAGATGTAGGTCAGAGAAATTATGATGAAAAGAGAGCAGTTTGGTTTTAAATGCATTAAAATTAACCAGCCACCTTTTTCCCCATCGCACCACGTACTCAAGATCAGAAAAGAGAGAATCAGAATGATCTTGGTCATTATCGGTATTTGAAGTGTTGCCATAGATTGTGGTGTCGTCTGCATAAATGTCTAAATAATCTACGAATGTGATTTGGAAGATCATTGGTGAAGATCAAAAAGAAAGTTGGACCCAGGAGACTACTCTGAAGGACGCTAGTGTTGATACTATGAGCTTCTGATTTCAACCCATCGACAACTATTTTTATAAACCTGTCCATTCCATAGCTGAAAATATTGAGAAGTAAACCTAAATGCCATACTCTATCAAAAGCTTTGGATGTATCAAGATCTATTGCTCTAGAAACGAAAATCTTGTCGAGAGAGTCACTAATCCTGTGTGATATTACAGTTAGCACATTTGTAGATTTAGCAGAACGGAAACCATATTGCATATCACTGAGTAATTTGATGAATTATGGAACGAGTTCAGGCGATATTTTAAAGAAAAAGTGAAGTCAAATTAAGCTCATCAAATACCCAGAAATATCAACGCTATGGTTAGGTACTGGGCCAAGCGGAGATATAATTAGACAATATATATATATATATATATATATATATATATATATATATATATATATATATATATATATATATATATGTATGTATGTATGTTATAATATATTTTTGAGTATATAGATTCTAAGAATGATGGAATGGTCATAACTGATCAGGCGTGGTACTCTTCAGAAATCATCACTATTGACCCCGGTTCTGCTCCATTCTGAGCAACCCAGCTATGCTAATGTCTGCGGTGTCTTTCACGTTGTCTGACATTCTTGTCTTTGGTCTTGTAAATCCTCTTTTGCCAGGGATTGTACCAAAAAGAAGATCTTTTGTGAGGCCGTCTGTTCTGGCCACATGTACCAAAAATCGCAATTTTTTGTCATTGATCTTGTTCAGCAATCTTCAGCATGGTCTAATCTTCTCCGGAACCAATCCGTTTGTAAGTTTATTCACCCAGCTTACACGAAGAAGTTTACGGTAGCACCACAATTCAAAATAACACCTTTTCTTGCTGTATATACCTCTATAATACTATAACGTGATATAATATATTGTGTATATTAAAGTCGAAATCATAAAGTATATATATATATATATATATATATATATATATATATATATATATATATATATATATATAAAAGTGAAGGTGTCTGTGTATCTGTCTGTCTGTGTACCTGTCTGTCTTTGTGTGTATATTTCCCTACGCAATAACTTAGTCAATTTTCAGTCTACAGAGTCGAAATTTGATATACAGCTTACTGAGATTTGGGAAAATCTATGTGATCGGTTTTCGGCCAGAAATTTGGCGATTAAGTGGTTAAAGTTCAGCGATTTGACCTTTGAGAACTCTACCAAACTCCTCCGACAATTTTGGGTCTAAACACTTGAAATTTTAGATACAGGTTTCTTGGACATGGATCTAACTTAATAACTTGATTTGAGCCAAAACAATAAATGTTAAAGGGTCATAATAGGGGTCAAAGTTAAAAAAAATTGACCGGCATTATGACCCCTTAACATTTATTGTTTAGAGCTCTAATCAAGTTATTAAGTTAGAACCATGTCTAAGGAACCTATATCTAAGTAAGTTAGGTAGAGTTCTCAAAAGTCAAATCGTTGAACTTTGACCTCAAATTTCTGGCCGAAAATTGATCACATCAATTTTCCCAAATCTCAGTACCCTGTATATCAAATTTCGAGTCTGTAAACGGAAAATTAACAAAGTTATTGCGTAGGGAAATATACAGACAGAAACACAGACAGACACACAGACAGATACACAGACACGTTCAATTTTATAGATATACTAGCATGGTCTCCCGGCGATGCCCGAGTGTTTGGGGTGTATGCTGAGAAAAAAACAAACAAAACAAACGGTCATTTTT
>NC_136484.1:138383338-138438338 GCF_053919585.1 Euprymna scolopes
TGATATCAAGTTGCAAGGTTCTTTTGGGGGACGGCTACTATATAGCGAGACATGATGGAGTATGTAAGTACTTCCACTGGAGCATCTGTAAAAAAAATAAACATCCAGTGTAGCAGCAAGTCCTGGGGACATCAACCTGAAAGAACAATTGGAAATGACTTATATACCATACATTACGACCATGTAATCCCTACAGTCACCTACCTTGAAAATGCTGCTGTCAAACCTGACATAGTTATATAGGATAAGTCAGAAAGAGTGGCAACCTTGGTTGAAGTGAGTGTCCCTAATGATGGAGGTCTGAACAGAGCCGAAAGAGAGAAACAGACCAAATACCAAGACCTTATGTATGATATGAAAAGAAACTGGAATCTTAGAGAGATATCAATCATATCAGTTATTATATGTGCCACAGAGCTTATGAAAAAGAACCTGAAGTCCTACTTAACTAATATTCCTTTTTCTGGTTAACCAAGTGCAAAAGAGGTCCAGACAATTGCACTTAAGGGAACAGCGAGGATACTAAAAGGAGCTCTCAGTTGATTTCAATAAAAAGCAGGGTCATGTTGGTGGCTGCTTTGGCTGCCCCATACCCAGCATTACAATCTTCAAAGGAAGAAAATTAATAAAAAAGTACAGACTGTTATAAATATATATGCAGAAGCTTTTTATTTAGATATGTACGCATATTCACAGTTTTATAATATATAGCATGGATACCCAGCGTTGCCAGGGTCGACATAATGTTCGGGTTGGACGCACCTGCTATACTAAGGATATTGAGTAGTTTTTCATTATTATATGTCAACTCCATCGTTACTCCTACAAAAATTTCAAAAATAAAAGAACGGATGAACACGAAAATGTAACCCCCCCCCAAGAAGTACGTGACAAACTCCCCACCAGATATTCCGGCAGAAGGAATACGAAGAGAAGCTATTTTCCGGATATTGAGCACTTTTTTTATGATTATATACCACTTTAAGCGAATTTCTTTAATGCTGCCTCAGTCTAGAAAGATTTAATTTTACGGTTTGTTGCCACAAAACAAACTGTAAATGATTCAGTTTCAAAAATACCAAAGTAGAATTTGTGTTAACCGAAATACACGGTTTTATGTTATAAAAATGATGAGTTATGATTTATTGGGTTATTAAAAGAAAAAAATAGCAGTTACAATGTCAAAAAGATGTGACCCCTCCCCCCCAAAAAAACTGGTAAAATAATGTAAATGAAAGTTTCTTTTGTTTGTTTTTGTTTTAAATAAAGAATCGTAGTGTAATTGGATTGTTTGTTTATTTTAAAATAAAAATCCACTGAACCACAACCTTAATTGTGAAATCACCTTGAAAATTATTTTATTTAAACTAATTCAAAAAAAAATAATGCTTCAAAGTTTGTGTGAATTATTTTTAGTTTGATTATCCACTGAAAAATAACAGAAAGTTGGTGCCCAGGGGAAATAACTCCAATCGGTTTATAAAAATCGATGTCGGTAAAAATAAATTACATTAAATATGTTATAAATCAAATTTAAATAACAAACTTAAATAGAACACTTAAAACAATTCTCTTACTATAAACAATAACTAACATACTGCTATCTAATTAAGTCGATGTTCCTAATCTTATATTTTGCAAGAATCATACAACATATAGGAATGAATGAAGCAAAAAAGTAATTAGCCTTTTATATATATTAATCAAATTGTGAACAAACAAACAGACAGGAATACGAATTTATATATATATACACACACACACACACACACACACACACACACACACACACACACACACACACACATATATATATATTTATAAATATGGATATAGATAGATAATACGCAAGTCTATATAATTCAACTAATCCTTCGAAAATCGAATATTTTCTATGCTGCTATTTAATCTGCAGTAAAAAATATAAATAACCAACGTGAGTATAAAAGTATTCTTATTTTAATTACAGTAAATTTTATTGAAATTGATAATTTAAAATAAAATTAAATATTGTAAATTTAATTTAACCAGAATAGGTTTATAACAGAGCTACATTTCATGAAAATATTATAATGTAAGATTAGTGTAAAATGCTAATGAAAATGAAAATGAACCAAAATATTTTCGTGTATCTAGATTTATAATTATAAAAATGATTGTTATAGTTATAAAAGAAAGTATATTAAAAGGATTTTACCTTATCGTGCTTTATGGATTACTTTAAATGCATAAATTTGAACATTAAAAACTCTCAATTTAGTCTGGATTATACATTTCGTCATTGTCTTGGATCTTAAGACTGTGCCCCTATTTTTCTTCATGGAACCTATCTACACCATAGAATATACTTTGTAATCGGCTTCTTTTAGACTTTTCATGCAAGCCTCTTTAGCTTTCAATCCATGTCCTCGATAGCAAAATTTATGGCTACCTATAAACATTTCGCATTTACTGAAAGTCTATGGATTAAGGAAAAAAGTTATTTTGTATTACTTGTCGAATAATCAATTTGTCGTAAATTTTTAATTTACTGAATTTAATTCCAAATTTTCATTCATTCATATATATATATATATATATATATATATATATATATATATATATATATATATATATATATATACTAGCGGGCCCTATGTACTATTCATGACTTTATGTGCGTATGTATATTGTCGGAGGAGTTTGGTAGAATCTGCAAAGGTCAACTCTCTCAACTTTGACCTCTTGGCACCCAAATTTTCGCTTAAAACCGATTAAAAAGCTTACTGCATGTCTGAATACCCTTTATATAAAATTTAAAATGTTTAGACCTAAAATTGGCTGAATAGTTTGCTAGAGACTACAAAAGTCAAATCTTTTGAACTTAGACCCCTTGGCAGCAAAACATAAGGCAAAAAAAAAAACGATTGGAAAGCTTGCCTTTTTATAAAATTTCTAATGTTTATAATAAAAATTGGCTGAGTAATTTGGTAGAGACCACAGATGTCAATTTTTTTTATATTTTGATCCCAATTTTGATCCCTTTATTTATTGTTTTGGGCTCAAATCAAATTAAAAAGTTTGGTCCATGTCCAAGTAACCTACATCTTAAATTTCAAGTGTTTAGACAGAGGAGTTTTGTAGAGTTTTCAAAGGTCAAATCGTTGAACTTTGACCCTTTGACAGCCAAATTTCTGGCCAAAAAACGATTTAAAATTGTTTTCCCAAATCTCAATACCCCTTATGTCAAATCTCGAGGTTGTAGAGTGAAAATTGACAGAGTAGTTTGGTAGAGAAATGTACACACAAAGACACACAGACAGGCAATTTCAATTATACATAATATATATATTATTTTTCAAATAAATATTACTGCATATACTGTCCTTACGGATTCATCAGAGTAGGAAGTGATAATTACTGCTGATCGGGAGATTCGTAGCCAATCATCATTGACTCCGTTGGCTAGCATCTTACTTCAAAGTCACCGGCAATTTACACAATAATTTTAGGAAATTAAGTACCTATAAATACCATGTCGCGAGCATTCATAGTAAACTGCCAGAGAGTATTCAACGACCGGAAGTCGGATTGTTGCATTCACGTTTAAGTTGACGGCTTTTTTCTTAATTGCCTACAGCGAGCTCAATTTTAATTTCTTAAATAGGCTTTATTACTATAATATTACTAAAAAAATATTACCAATTATTCTTAATGAATGACGAACAACGAATCATAGTTGTTAGTAACCGCTGAAGAGTTAATGATGAAATTGTCAGCAACTTTCTTTTGTGGATACCAAAACATAAATGTAGTTTAATGGGAAAACGGCACATAACTTACTTTAAGCAACGTACATAGAACTCACATTGCACCCATGAAGACCTAGTCGAGCCTTAAGGAGAAATGCTTCCCAACACCCTGGAAAACCTCACCAATATGCCCTGTACTTAAGAATTCTGGTGATAAATCAATTATTAAATCATTTCTCTCCGATTGGTTCATAAGAGTAGTGGTTGATGGGCAGAAATAAGAGGCCCACAGTATTAATGCTGGCGTCCCCCAGGGGTCCATCCTGGGCCCAACTCTCTTCCTGATCTACATCAATGATCTCCCAAAACACATACTTAAATCATTCGTTGACATCTATGCTGATGACACGACCATCTATGGCAGCATATCTAAGGCCGTAAATTACAAAGTTCTCTCTGATTCTCATCCTTTGATCTTGAGGGCGTGGTAGAGTGGGGGAAGAGGTGACTGATTACTTTTAATGCATCTAAAACCAAGCTCCTATCTTTACATCATAAACGTTCTGATCCCCATCTGGCATCAATTGAAATGGATGGCTCTCGTTTTGGGGAGGCTCCATATTTTGACAAGCTTCTGTGTTTGACCATTACCCCTGATCTGAAATGGAACACGTACATCAAGTCTGTTGCCAAGGTCGCTGGGAAAATGGTGGGATCCTTCTACCGCTCCAGAAGATATCTCACTACTGATGCAATTCTGTATCTATATAAAAACCAAGTACACCCAAGGATGGAGTACTGCTGCCACATCTGGGCTGGAGCTGCTAAAAACAGCCTATCCTGCCTTGACAAAGTACAATACAAAATAGACTTCGTGGTTTAGTGGGGGGGGATGCCCTTTTCTCTTCCCTGCAACCTCTCTCCCACAAAAGAGACGTTGCGAGCCTGTCTTTGTTTTATCGTTATTTGCATGGCAAGTGCCTGTTCGAGCTCCAATCTCTGGTCCCCTCTCGCCAATCTTTCATGAAAAACACACGTGGCTTCCGGGCCTTGAAAAGTGGTGACCCCCATGTAAAAAAAAATGTGATAGAGGATTAAGAGAGTCAAGAAGATCCGTGACATTAACACGACTGGTTTATGATGATCATCATGTTGAAGGTTATATTTAATTAAATAGATTGAGAAAGCGGTATAAAAATATAATAGACACTAGCGGGACCTGTGAAAATCCACAGCGAACTCATTCATATGTAATATATTGATGTTGGCATTCTGTAGATGTTCATCGTAAATAGAGACGCTCTGATATTATTATAACTCTTTTGTTAAAAATGCGAAAGTATTTATCTAAGCTAGCAGGAACGCTCGGGTCGTAAACTACGCCTAAATATGATATTTTAATTCTTGCAGATGTCGTATATATTATTATCGAGTTAAGGTCCTATCGATTTTATATATAGTTGCGATTTCCAAGAAAATATATATCCATATGACTTGGGTGCAACAGCTTCAATTAACAATGAAAGAAAAAACTTTTGATATATATATATATATATATATATATATATATATATATATATATATATATATATATATATATATATATATATATATATAAACTAGAGTGTCATCAGCTGAAATCGAAACCGAAGCCAAAACTTATAATAAAGAATTCTTGATAAAATGATTAAAAAAGAAAATATAGATTACTGGAATGCCATCAGCTATAATCGAAACCGAAACCAAAACTTATGAAGAATTCTTTGTAAAATTATTTATTACAAGAGGTTGAAGTCCATAACAATCAAACGACTCGGATGTAAGCGTGACACAGAAAATAACAAACGTCGCTGTCGTATTAATATACTGATAATTTCTTTTTGATGATTAACAACTTAAAAGAAGATTTACACGGAAACCTTTGAAGGACGTACGAAGTTGTTATCTAGGCAGCATGCTGAGTGGATTGCACGTTTGCCGAGCAGGCAAGTAACAACATGCTGCATGTGAGAAATATTTAGCTAATAATACAAGAGGAATCATTCAAGATGTTGGAAATATATCTGGATTTTAAACCATACAGAATTCGATTTGTCTATTTGAAAAAAAAAAATGTTTCTTTAAATGAAAGTTCATGTCGATAGCAAGATACTTGAGACACATACCCAGTGGATAGATACACGATCTAATGAACAGTAGCATTTTAGCTTCAAACGCATCTAATACGTATTTTATTTTATTCAATCTCAATAAATGCTTCTATCAAGGAACACATACCTCTAACGTGAATACCGCGTGACTGACATTTGAAAATATTACCGTGAAAAACAACAAACGGACTTCTAATTACTGATTCTCTGCTCCAACAACAACATGACCAAAAACAGAAAAGAAAGACATACTGAGGATGAAGCTTTACTTCGAAATATATTTATGAATTTCAAACAAAAATAAATATCTGTTTATTTTCGTAATAATGTATTGTTTTTTGGCTTCAAACGTATCTAATAAGTAGCCTTTTATGTTCATAGATTAGCAAGCGGTTGGCCTTTTCACGTGGATGCTGGCTGGCCATTATTTCAAGTGGTCTTTCTTGGGTGATCCCGGTGAAATGAACATGTATCCTAGCAGAGATGAATCAGAGTTTATTCTCAGGCCATCAGTCTGTCAGTTTGCTGTTCCAGGGTCTGTCGTTGCAAGTATATTGTTTAGTAAATAAAAGCGTAACATAAAAAAAGTGTTTTTTTTTATTGTAATTTTCATTGGAGCAAGAATTCTTCCGTTGTACCACCGATTGACACCGCATAATTGACACCAAAACCGATGTCCGAATCGAACAGCAACTTTCGACCAGCACAACGAATGGATGATCACGGCCTGTGCAGTAAATGCAGACAGAACACGTTCATGTGATACTGACTGTTGAAATAATTTAATACCTATGTATTTTTGATCCCGTGACTCAAAACGAAGGAAGGAGGCACAAGCTTTTTATTATAAAGGTTTCGGTTATTTGGTTAACTTGATTTAATCCGTTTGCTTATCGGCAGTGAGTATAATGTGAATAAAAATTGCTACCATAAAGGTGGGTGTAATGTCTGTGAGGATAATTTTATTATAGCAGAACAGATACTACACCCCTTCCAAGAGAAGATAAACCTTGATTGTATGATAACTAAAGATACTACTCCGCAAAAAGGAGGTAATGCCCTGGAGCATATTATCATGATGAACAAATATAAACTACAGTGCTCTTCAAAAGAGGATGGAATATCATGGTCTCATGATGACATAACAGATACTACTCTACCTCTCCCCAAAGAAAAAATAAGGAGTAACGCCTGGAAATATGATATCATAACAGAACAGATACTACACTACTCTCCGCTGTATAAAGAATCAACAGATGATACACTAGTATGAAACAGTATAGAAAACTGAATCGAGAATCAAAAGATAGTAATAGTTTTAGCTTTAGGCAGACAGATACCAAATCTCCATTAGTAATAGACGTAACAGTATAGTTTCGACTTACCATATATCAAATCCTCATATGTAATAGATTTATCAGCATGCTCTTGGAGTTACTTTTATCTCGTAGACTCTCCCACGTACGTTTGAGCACACACATACACACACACACACACACACACACACACACACATTCACACACATACACTCACACAAACATACACACACATGCGCGCACACACACTCGTTCTTTCTCCTCCCTTTCTCTCAGTTACATATACGTATATATGAATGAGTATAAATTGCACTTACATGCCAAATGTGATGGTAATAAAGACTGACAAATCTTTGAATGAATAACAATGGATGCCTGAACGTCCATCCGTTGAGACACTGGATAGAATTTCGCGAATATCGCAACGTATTCACGTGGACCATTTGTATTGAATACGTGGGTGTGCCTTGGCACTCATTAATATACTGCTTCGCGACCCGCCGTCTCCATTCATTTGCAGACTATCATAAAGTCTTCGGCCAGCGAAACTTAGAGGCAGTTCAAATTTTATTTGAGGAAGAATAATATCAGATCGGTGCAAACATTTTTTCCGGTTGTAGAAGAGTCATTTTAAACACTAGTAGTTTATGTTATGCATATTGCTATTACGTAAACATCACCATGATTAATTTATATCTTTTTCTTTCAAATTATTAAAGCATCATTCATATTTTTATTCAATATTCTCGTTCATATTAACCTGAAAACTATCTTCTTTAGTCAACAAAAAGAGGGGTCATTTTCCATCATAATAATTCTTGTCTTCTCACAGCACTACTAACCAAACATGTGCTAGGAGAATTTGATAGTAAAATCTTGTCCCAGCATTCATATTCTCCTGACCTAGCCCCCTCGGATTATCACTGATTTCTTGGATTACAAAACAATTTAAATGGCCTTAAGTTAACATTATAATTCAAAGATTGAAATGGGTTAGATTCATATTTCATATGGAAACCTAAAGAAATTTTACAAGCGAATCATTTGTAAGCTCGTTGACGCATGGAATCAAGTTACAGAGAGCAAAGATCGTTATTGCTATGAATAAAGGGCTTTAAAAACACACAGTTTTTCTATTTTCTAAGATGAAATTTTAACTCGGCAAAAACTTTTTCATCGACCTGATGATGATGATGATGATGATGATGATGATGATAAAAAAAATCAAAAAATCTGAACAGTGCAAACAAAACAGAACATTTGAAACTAATAAAATCCAATTCTACCAAAATGTGAACGGAGGAAAAACAAAAACAGAACAACCAAATCCGACAGAAACAAAACTACTGTAGTAAGATCATAATAGAAATGCTGAATGGCTGAAAGACATGAAGGAAGAGTTACAACAAATGGAAGAAGGAACAGCGAATGAAATCAGCAAGGAAACCCTAAAGAAAACCATAGGAAAATGGCAAACTGGAGAGCACCAGGGCACGATGGCATACATGCATACTGGTTAAAAAAGTTCACAACCTTACACGAAAGGCTAGCCCAAAACCTGAGAAGATGTATACAGGAAGCAAGCGCACCAGACTGGATGACAAAAGGTAGAACCACACTGCTACAGAAGGACACGGAGAAAGGAAACGTTCCTAGCAACTATAGGCCAATCACGTGCTTACCAACTATGTGGAAGATACTGACAGCACAACCGAGGGAACAAATCTACCACTCCCTGAATAACCGTAGACTCATCCCCGAGGAGCAGAAAGGATGCCAAAAAGGAAAAAGAGGAACACATGACCTGTTATATATAGATCAAAAGATCCTAAAGGATGTAAAATGGAGGAGAAAGAATTTAGCCATGGCATGGATCGACTACAAAAAAGCGTACGACAGGATCCCCAAGCATGGATAATAGAATGCCTAAAAATGTATAAAATACCAAGCAGGATCACCAATGTAATAGAAAATGCAATGAAAACATGGAGACTGGAATTCACAGCTGATGGACAACACATAACAGAAATTAACATACAAAGAGGCATCAAAGAGACTCACTATCACCACTACTGTTCATCATAGCCATGATGCCCTTGAACATTATTCTGAGAAAGTGCCAAGCCGGATACAAGTTCTCCAATACAGAGGAAAAAATGAACCACCTGATGTACATGGACGATCTGAAACTTTTTGCAAGGACCGAAAAGGAGCTAGAGACACTAATTAACACTACCCGGATCTTCAGCCAAGATATCCAAATGGAATTTGGAATGGAAAGGTGCGCACACTAGTTATAAGAAAGGGAAAACTGGAAACGACAGAAGGCATGGAACTACCCAATCAAACAGAAATGAGGGCACTAGGGAAACAAGACGACTATAAATACATTAGAATTCTGGAAGCGGACACCATCAGAGCAACAGAAATGAAAGAGAAAATTGGAAAAGAATACCTCAGAACAAGAAAACTCCTGGAAACGAAATTATATAGTAGAAACCTAATAAAAGTATAAATACATGGGCAGTATCACTAGTAAGATACTCTGGACCGTTTATATGGTGGACAAAAGAAGAACTGAGACAACTCAACCAGAAAACCAGGAAACTCATGACCATGCATAATGCACTACACCCAAAGGACGATATTGACAGACTCTACGTGAAAAGAAAAGACGGCGGGAGAGGACTGATCTATATAGAAGACTGTGTGAAGGACACGACAAAAGAACTAGAAAAATACATAATGCAAAACACTGAAAGGATAATTATGGCAGCGAGAGACACTGAAAAAACAAACAAACAACAAAACAGAAAACAGAGAGACAAATGACAAAACGGGAAAAGAGAAGTGGGAAGAGAAACAACTCCACGGAAGATTCATAAGAATGACAAAAGATGAGAATAATGAAAACACCTGGACATGGATACGAAAAGGACATATAAACCGAGAAACTGAATCCCTAATAACTGCAGCACAAGATAACTCGATAAGAACCAACCATATCAAAGCAACAATCGATAAAACACAAGAAAACAGCAAATGCAAACTTTGTGGACAAAGAGACGAAACGATAAACCATATAGTAAGTGAAACTTGCCCAAAAGGAATACAAAAACAGGCATGACCAAGTGGGGAGGGCGGTACACTGGGAATTGTGCAAACGACTGCATTTTGAGCGTACAGACAAATGGTACAAGCATAAACCCGCAACAGCACTCGAAAACGAGAACCACAAAATCCTATGGGACATGGACATACAGACGACTGAAATATTAAGGAAACCCCTTGAATGCGGAGAATAATACAAGACAATATAACGAATAAGCGTTACAGGGAATGAAGAACACCGAAACTGCATATCTACAAGTTCTACACCCCCCATCATGCATACCCCCCATTGTTTCATCACCGTTCCCCCCCCCCAATAAAAAAGGAATACCAAAGGGCCGAGAAGGGTCAATAAGGACTGAAAGACCGAGGAACGAGTGCCAACCAGACCTCGGCGGGACAAGCGCAAAGAGAACTGGGACCTTGGGGAGGCTGAGTGCCACTCAAATTCCAGTATAAACCAATGGCCACTACCAGCGAGAAATCAATAGTAAGCGGCTGTTGCGATGATGCAAATTCATTTGCAAATGCTATCGAAGGCGGTGGAGAAATCTGGACGTCTGGGGATACTTGTTGTCACTCCGCTCCCAGAGAACACCACAGGTTTCCAATCAGATCGTTTGTTGACTTGTGTGAAAGCTCCATGTGAGCCGATAATAATAATAATAATAATAATAATAATAATAATAATAAAAAAAAAACACAGAGCGTAATGAAAATCAACATGCCAATTAAAATATATTTCTTCATAAACACCAGCAGGACAAAATCAAAGTGTAGTATCTGTTTCCAGATGCTGCACTTCAATTACTTGTTCTTTGTTAGTGGAGGAGAAATCCTTCACGACTGAGACAATTTTTATTTTTGTTCCTTTTCTCCACGTTAAAAAACGACCCTGGTATCTAACTCTGTCCCGTGGGGAGGCATTTTAAATAGGAACACCAGCAGTTAATAGTAAAGATAATTTAAATGTTCATACGACGAAGGAGTTGAGTTCAGAATATTTCGGTTAAATCAAATTCAGCAAATGGTAAGCACTTGCTGACTGTGTGGATATGAACAGTTAAGCTTATGCGTATTCTTTGTCTCATGAGTTATTGCAAGCAGTGATTATTGGACACGAAGTGTGTGTGTGTGTGTGTGTGTTTAATTGTTTAAACTGCTAAACTCTGTCGTATGTAACTGTGGTGCTTAGCTACAGAATGCTAGATTGAAGTAATATATATATATATTCACATTAAGGAAGACCGAAGGATCGGTCGAAAATTATGTGCTTCTGGAAGAAACATGCTCGTTCTTCTCCAAAGACATTTTGTATTCCTACACGTCAACACATAGGAAATAAAAAATACAGAAAAGCTATAAAGATTTATATATTTTTCGTATTGATGTTTATTCATATGATGATGACAAGAAATAAAATTATATATATATATATATATATATGTATATATATATATATAATTTTATTTCTTATCATCATCATGATGACCATCAGTCGAATCGAGTATACGGGTTTCGAGAGACTTCATTCCTGGGTTCTCAAATGATAAGACAGCCCAATTTGAGATCCAACACATCCCATTATAATTCCGGTATACGTTATCGTTTGACAATAGTGCATATGGCTTATTTTCTTGTCGCTCTCAGCTCTTCAGCATGATGACGCCGTTCAATTTCGAACCTTTCAACACCAACACTTATTTAATTCCTCTCAAATGCACTCACTTCCCATGTCTTGTGAGCTATTCCACATCTCTTCAAATCCTGCTTCAAACAATCTTAATTCCACTTTTGTCTTCCAACCTTCTAAGCTCCAACGCTTATTTTATTTTGAACTTATTTCTTATACGTTGTGAGAACATGCTACACATTTTACTCTTAATTAGATCGCTTTTTTTAAAACTAATTATTATATTGTCATGTCTACTACTTGTTATATTTTGATGTCTTCACCTTTTCTCAGAATAAACAGGGACATTAAAATTCAAAATACGAAGAACGTCTACGAAGTAGAATGGTTTTGTTTTTAGTATTAGTGTAGCATAAAAATAGCAAGCCTGCATCTGAATTAAAATTCTGTTTGTTTAATATTAGTTTGCTGATTAAAAGAGATAAATTATAGCAAAACTGTTACGTTGTTTAATCATGTTAGGATGCATGTTGATTTCAAACGTCTTAAAAAAGAAAAAATGACAGTATTAATCCATAAAAATTTGAAACAATGAATTATAATAATGTAAAATTCTTAACTCATGAATTTTCAAAGATACGCTCTTTTCATCAGAAAATAAACCCTAAAAAATTAGAAATTATTATTAGAAAATAAATATGTATCACTGATCAGTATAAATTGGAAATTATATAAAAAAACATTTTGTGAACTAAAACGTATTTCCAGTACAATTAAATAGAATTAGAAGTGAAGGCAAAATTAAATAAATAAATAAATAAATAAATAAAAATCAGCTTGCTAGTATATATATATATATATATATATATATATATATATATATATATATATACATATATATATGTGTGTGTGTGTGTGTGTGTGTGTGTGTGTGTGTGTATAGTAGCATTTCAGCCCGGCGTTGCCCGGGTGTTTGGATGTGTATGTTGAGCAAAAAAAAAAAAAGTGTTAGTAGGAAGGCAGGCTCGAACCCGTACCGCAAAGGAGGAAAAGAAAGGGGTAAAACCTAACGTTTATGCTGTTACGACCACCGCCAAACCGGAATCGACATTTTTTTAAAATTAAGGCTAGACAATCTAAAGGAGAGGATAACTTTTAAAAATATCGACGAAAAAAATTACCCCCCCCTGTAGAAAACGGCCTAGTTGAAGGCGAAGATATTAATGTTTTTAGCCAATTTTTCGATATTTGTCGTCCGAAAGGTCGAACTTTCAAACGATACTGATCTTGGTAAAATCCGTCGCCTCTATTGAAAGTTTAAGGCAGACATGAAACAGACATACATACATACATTTATATATTGGTAACTCAAAATTTTCGACCCAAACTGATGAAAAAGCTTGCCCTATCTCTTAATACCCTTTATGTAAAATTTCAAATATTTAGACCATAAATTATCTGAGTAATTTGGAAGAGACTACAGAGGTCAATTTTTTTAAACTTTGACGCAATTGCTGCTCTCTACTGCGGTAAAAAGTTAATTACGCCTGAAAGTATCCTGTACCTCTATAAGGCGACCATTCGCACATGTATGGAGTATTATAGTCACATTTGGGCTGGTGTGCCTGCTACTAGTCTCCCACTCATGGACAGGGTTCAAAAGAGAGTCGCCAACCTAATAGGCCCTGAACTATCAGTTAGGCTTCAGCCTCTGCCCTATCGACGAAATCTTGCTTCCCTCTGCCTGTTTTACAAGTATTTTAATGGTAGATGATCCGACGAACTACAAACCCTTGTTCCCCTCGACATAAATACCCCCGACAAACCCGACAAGCAGCAAAATCCCATCTCTACACAGCAAAGATCCCCAGATACCATAAAGTCTTATATTCTAGCAGTTCTTTCCTTGAACTGCTAGGGAATTCCTTTCCGTGTTCCTCCTTCCCCGACTGTACTGACACGCAGAAGTTCAAGTGTAATGTAAACAGACAACTTGCTGCTCAACCCCCTACATAATATCCCTACAATTGTGTCCCAGACAGTAGGCTCCTACATCAAAGTCGTATTATGCCCCGTTTGGGGTGAAAATGCAATATATATATATATATATATATATATATATATATATATATATATATATATATATAAAAGTGAACGTGTCTGTCTGTCTGTCTGTGTACATTTCCCTACGCAATAACTCTGTCAATTTTTAATCTATAGACTCGAAATTTGAAATACCGGGTACTGAGATTTGGAAAAATCGATGTGACGGGTGTCAGCCAGAAATTTGGCTGTTAAGGGGTCAAATTTCAACGATTTGACCTTTAAGAACTCTACCAAACTCCTCCGACAATTTTGGGTCTAGACACTTGAAATTTTAGATATAGGTTCCTTGAACCTGGATCTAACTTAATAAAGTGATTTGAGCCCGAAACTATAAATTTTAAGGGGTCATAATAGGGGTCAAATTTTAAAAAATTAACCATTTTTTTTGTTTTTTTTTGCACAGTATACACCTCCAAACACCCGAGCAACGCCGGGCACCCCTGCTAGTATATATATATATATATATATATATATATATATGTGTGTGTGTGTGTGTGTGTGTGTGTGTGTAGTCATCCACGTACAGTAATGTTTCTCATCAGTACAGCTAGACAAGACACTACCTCAAGCCAGGATCGAAACCCGACCGCCCGAATGACAGTCGGAGCTTCTAACGGCTGCTGCAATGCGGGCAGTGAATTAACAATGTTTTTACATTATCCAATTACCTAAGCTCAATTTGTTTACACAAAGAGCATTGCTTTATACGCTAATGGTAATTTGTATATCACTTCCCGATATCCTCAACCCATATATATATATATATATATATATATATATATATATATATATATATATATATATATATATATATATATATATATATATACCAGTCAAATGAACGATGAGAGGGTTTCAAAAGATATTTTTATGGCGAGCTCAAAACTAGCTGCAGGCCAATAGAAAGACTTGTCCTACGCTACAAGAGTTTCTGCAAACGGGACAATAAGGCAGGATGAGAGTCCGTAACTGAACACAAAAGTCGTTGAAAAAGAGCTGTAAAGGCATGCTTCAAGAGAATTAAGGAGAGGAGGGACTAGCGGTAGAGAGATGATATAGTACACACGGCATAGGGCTGAAACAGAGATCTCTTATCTTAACCAGACTCCACGTTCATCTGTTGCATCTGAAATAGAGCCTGTCGACTCAGGATAGGATTGCGCAATTAAAGCACACACACGAATATATTTATATATTTGTATGTAATACATCGCTCATAAAGTCTAACTAATGGAACAACAACTTTAAGGCAAAATTCGACTTTATTCATCAACATTGTATAAAGGTCTAATATTTTTTTTTTTTTTTTTTTTTTATTACATTTTCACCCCAAACAAGGCAAATTGCCACTTTGGTGTAGGGGGCTACTATCAGGGGCAACAACTACTGGGGTACTATGTAGGGATTTGGGCAGCAAGGTGTCGGTTCACGTTACACTTGAACTTCTGCACGTCAGTACTGTTGGGGAAGCAGGGACCTGGAATGGAATTCCAGAGTCTTGCGGTTCTGGGGAAGAAACTATTGGAGTAAAAAGATCTTTTACATCTAGGGACCTCTACAGTGTGGGGGTGGGATCTAGTAGCCTGTCGGGTTTGTCGAGGGTGCTCGCGTCGTGGGGGCACAAGTGATTGCAGTTCGTCAGAGCATTCACCACTAAAATACTTGTAGAAAAGGCAGAGGGATGCAACATTTCGTCGATGGGACAGAGGCTGAAGCTTAGATGCCAGTTCAGGGCCTATCAGGTTTGCGACTCTCTTTTGAACCTTGTCAAGGAGCGAGAGACTAGTAGCAGATGCACCAGTCCAGATGTGGCAGCAATACTCCATACATGGGCGAATGGTGGCCTTATAGAGGTACAGGATACTTTCGGGTGTTAGTAGTTTTCTAGCACGGTAGAGAGAGCCTACCTTTCTTGCAGCGGCCCTGGCAATGCCTTCAATGTAATTGTTCCAACTCATGTTTCCCGTGAACGTTAGGCCAAGGAGTTTGAAAGATGGACTCTCAGATAAAGAGTCGTTGGCCATTGCTATGGGTGGTAGAGAGGGTTTCTTGTAATTATTGAATGAAACTAGTTTAGTCTTGGCAGCATTGAATGCGACCAACCACTTTTGTCCCCATTCCACTACAGATTGGAGGTCTTCCTCTAGTGTTTCTGCCATTTCTTTAGAAATGTGTTCATTCGTCTTCCTGTCGTGTCTGCCATAGAGTGTAGTGTCATCAGCATATATACCCATCTCAGAGGCAATGTTGTCGGGGAGG
The DNA here is from genome assembly GCF_053919585.1 of Euprymna scolopes. Classification (NCBI taxonomy): domain Eukaryota; kingdom Metazoa; phylum Mollusca; class Cephalopoda; order Sepiida; family Sepiolidae; genus Euprymna; species Euprymna scolopes. The sequence goes on from NC_136484.1 coordinate 138,399,645, forward strand.
TCATTTATGAATATCAGGAACAATAGAGGTCCAAGGATAGAACCCTGGGGCACCCCCGCATTTATATCATATTGTTTAGATGTGCGACCGTCGAGGACTACCTGGATTTTTCTCTTATCTAAGAAGGATTTAATTATGTTAAGTATTCTACCAGTGATTAATTATAAAAGTAAAATTATAGGTTATAGTCAGCTAACGTACTTTCTAATTTCCGACGTAGCATTACTGGGATCGGCCACAAGACAAATCAATTGCTTCGCTCTTCTTATTATTATTATTCAGTATTCTATCGTGAAGCGATTTATTAAAATAAAATATAGAAACATCATTGAAAAGTATACAATAAAAATAAACAAAATTATACAGATGAAATATCACACTGATTCTTTATTTGAATTTTTAATAACAAAATTTAAGTTTTATTTTTTAATTTTGAAAATAAAAGTTTTTATTTAAATTTTTACAATAAATATATGTTATGAAAGTATAAAAAAAAAATAAAATTATTGAAATCAAAATAACAAATAATTTATAGGTGTGAGAGAAAACGGCGAAGAAACTGATTTGCCTTGTCACTGCTTTCGGTAGCCGAAAATTAGGAAGTACGTTAGCTGACTATAGCCAAATTATATTCGACTGTATTTTGTAACCGATTAAAACAATGACGTTTATGCTAAGCGCACTGAAAGCCGTCCAACATTAAGGATTCTTTTATTCCGTGAAATTAAAGGGAAAGGCTTGAAACAATAGTTTAACATTGAAATTACAAAGAGAATGGAAACTATTTGCGTGCGTGTATCTACTTATGTTTTGTTATCTGTTTTGTCAGGCGTCTTCTGACTTCCTGTTTACATCCTACAACGCCGTTGATACAGTCCAGGCTCACATAAACAACCACATTACCTTCCCGTTACAAACTAATCATTGAGAGAGTCTTTATATGGTCAACAAGACACATTGAAGCCGCACGTAGATGAGATGAGATCCTTTCTGCTCTCAAGCTTTATTTTTCTATTTTCCAAGATGCACTGAAAATGTGAATTGGGATGGAGAAAATGAAACTGTATAGCAAAATTTAGCAAAATGCAGTCCCTATTTATTTTGCCTCCCCACGAGGGCAGAGTTAGCCACCAGGATCGTTTTTTTAATGTGGAGAAAAGGAACAAAAATATAAATTGTCTCAGCCGTGAAAAAAATTCTCCTCCATTAACCGAGAACAAAAAATTGAAGAGTAGCATCAGAACACATGCTACACTTTGATCTTGGCCTGAATTTAGCAAAACGTTGTTGCCAATTTCGCGACTGAGTAAAGTGACAAGTCCTAGTTTCGGGTTAGGGTTTGAGTCTTCAATCGTGTATAAATAAATAAATAAATAAATAAATAAATAAAAAAATAAAAAAATAAAAAAATAAATAAATAAAAAAATAAATAAATAAAAAAATAAAAAAATAAATAAATAAAAAAATAAAAAAATAAAAAAATAAATAAATAAATAAATAAAAAAATAAATAAATAAATAAAAAAATAAAAAAATAAAAAAATAAATAAATAAATAAATAAATAAATAAAAAAATAAATAAATAAATAAATAAAAAAAAAATAAATAAAAAATAAATAAATAAAAAAAAAAATAAATAAATAAAAAAAAAAATAAATAAATAAAAAAAAAAAAAATAAAATAAATAAATAAATAAATAAATAAAAATCACACCCTTCACCTCTTTATATTAACCACTCTTCTTTTCATTAATAATCCCTCTTTCCCTTCCACATTACATGATGGGTGGGTTGATTTATTATAGATGCGGGTTTGCTCTCCTCTTTCTCCTCCTTCCCTTCTTTTCTTTATTTTTATGCTTGTTGTTATGTACGGTATAATCACGGTGACACACCGGTTCCTCCTATGTCGTTGAAGTTAAGCATCCTTGGACCTCTTCAGTACTAACAGGGGTGACCATTTGAGAATACTAAGTACTGTATATGCTTATCTCAACATTGCTCCCAGTCGTTCTTGACTTTTCCTTGCTACCGGAACCAAGCATTGCTGATTCAGGAGTGGTAAGGTTGAGGACTGCTAAACCCATTTTCACAATTACGCGTGCAGGTTTTTTTTTTTTTTTACAAGGAGGTCACCACTTATCAACGCTCGGAAGCCACTCAGGGATAAGGGTTATTGCATGTACAGTACGTTGTACGTTAGTGTTGAGATTTCATAAAGTGTCTACTTAAGGGGGTGGTTCATCAGGAATTTGTTTACGTTGGATTTGAAGACACCCAAGGTACTTTTACAGAGGTATCCATTGTCTTTCGAAACAGAATGGAGGCCATTTTTGTTGTTATTGTTATTGCTGTTGCGTTTGTTGTTGACTGAGTCGGACTTCTGTATAGAGCTCACTACAATTGTGCATAAGGATTGTCCGGTCTGTATGACGTCCTCCTCGTTAGTCACAGCCACTAATTTGACTGCAAGACTCAGAAGTTTGAACCAGAACATAGAAATCAAATGGTGTGGAAGCAACGTCGTCACTTTCACTCAACAAATTTGTGGTTCCACACCTCACACATCTCTTGCTTGTCACAAACAGAGAAATAAACGATAAGAAACGACGGATTCTGATGCTGACTTATTCTGGATTTTTTTTTTACCAAACCCCTTTTAGCCGGATTGCGGAATTAATACCGTTTGGTACTAGGACTATCTGCCGTAAGCGGCTCTGTCGGGAACCTAGGCCCAATACGGCATCACTCTGAAACTAGTACGTTGCCAGCTAAAAGTGAACATACAGTAGCGTCCAAAACTAAGGAACAAAATTTTAAAACCTAATATTTGCTAGAAATAACAACTGTGAAAAGCTGAAATTTTGAAAACTGGTAGTCGTTATTATCCATAATAGCATACTAAAATTTGAATCATTTACATAGGATAGAAAAAGAATTATAACAATTATTTATTTATTTTCAAAATAGGAGCGTCTAAATGTAAGAGACAAAATTGAGAATAACAAAAAAATGTAAGCAATCAAAAAACAATAAAAATTCATGTAAAATCAATATTTAGTAAATGAGCCATTGATCTCAATGACAGCTGCACATCTTCGACTACAAGAATGAATCAGTTCTTGACAATCATCGATAGTAATTTTAGACCATTCTTTTTGAAGCTTCACCCACAAATCCTCCGTATTAGTGGGATTTCTTTCCATAACTTTCACTCCTAAGGTCTTCCAAAGATTTTCTATTGGATTTAAGTCAGGATTTTGCGGTGACCAATCCATAATTTCGAAATCTTGTTCACTAAGGTAACTGATTACCACCTTTGCCTTGTGACATGGGGCATTATCTTGCATAAAGTAGTCCTATCGAAATCTGAATTCTGTATGATTGGCACAACATGATCTTAAATAATGTTTTTATAGATCTGCGCGTTTACACAAGTTTGTAACCGGACAAGATGCGTTGTACCTTCACTAGAAAATATTCCAAATGCCATGACGCTTCCGCACCCTAACTTGACAGTTTTATTAGTACATTTTGCACTTAATCTTTCACCAATACGTCTCTTTACATTGTTTTTTTTTTCATAATTTACAAATAAATTAATCTTGCTTCACCACTGAAAAATACTTTTGCCCAATTTTCATATGTCCAAATTACATACCTGTTTGCAAACTCTAATCTCTTCTTATTCTTCGAACTAACAAGTGGTTTCTTCCCTGAGGTTCAATTAAACAGCCCTATTTCTTGCAGTCGTCTAGAAACAGTCTGTCTTGACACATTAGCACATGAGGTATTATCCATAACGCTTTTAATTTCTGTGAAAGACTTAAAATGGTTCTTTAATGACATACGCTGCATTATTCGATCTTCTCTTGCCCAAGTTGTGCGGGGTCTGCCGGTTTTAAAAGCACTAACTATTTTGCCATTATCATTGTAGGATTTAACAGCCCTGCCTACAACACTCTTGGCACGTTTCACTTTCTCTGAAATCTCTCTAATGGTTTCTTTTCCTTGTGTAGCTTCACAATAGCTTGTCTCACAGAGTAATCAAGTTTTTGGTGTTTCGCTATAGTGCCGGCTGATGCAACGTTTACAAATGACTAAGTAAGACTTATTCTTTAGAGGAAAGAAAAAAATTGAATATAGAATAATGTTTACATTATTTTTCTCAATTTTGTCCCTTACTTTTAGACGTTCCTATTTTGAAAATTAATAAATAAATAATTGTTATAATTCTTTTTCTATCCTTTGTAAATGATTCAAATTTTAGTATGTTATTATGGGTGATAACGACTACCAGTTGTCAAAATTTCAGCTTTTCACAGTTGTTATTTCTAACAAATATTAGGTTTTAAAATTTTGTCCCTTAGTTTTGGACGCTACTGTATTTCTATGAAAACTTCTCTCTGTCTCTCTACCTTTCTCTCTTTCCTTTTTCCCTTTTCCCTTCCTCTCCCTACCTCCCTTGTTCTTTTCTTCAAAACCCATTCCTCTTTCCCGACAAATACAACGATGCCCACACACGGACAAGTCTTTTTTTATAAATTCCAAAAAGCATGAGTCGGCATAAGGAAATTGATTCGTCGATTAAACACATCAGATTTATTTTCCTTTATTTATCTGGAACTCCTATTCTCTCTTACTAAGTCTGCGTCAGTCTAGCGCCAAAGAATGACTATTTAAAAACAGAACAACAGCGATCAAAAAAATATCAACTTTGTGAATATCTGTGTTGTCATTCTGTTAGTTTTGTCCGACATACAAACATACACACATAGACAACTTCTCTTTATATCATTGATCACCGATTCTGTTTTCTAATTCCCTATCCCAATACAATTACCGATACTATCTCTTTATAAATTTCTAAGTATGTATGGACAAATAAATTCGAATGAAAACATAACCTCCACTTTGGCATAGGTAACACATTCGACTGAAAACATAAGTTCCGCCTTGTTTATAAATTTACTTTGTATTTAGTCATTATGATCTATAGATTTTAGCTTTACTGGTCGTTTAAAATCAATAAATGTTTAATTTTTCGTCACTTGGACCATCAATGGCAAATTAAGTTATTTTAAAAAAAAAATCATCTTTGAAATCGGAAATCAAACTAAAACTTTTTCGATTCTGATCCAGAATACTCCAAAAGTTCCGATACTATTTTTCGGACATGACACAAAATCCTATTTTATTAATAGCTATGTTCATGTATATGTTGCTGTATGCAAATTTTCTGCTTATACACTTAGCTGTCATCATTAGAATCAATTATATGTTCTATTCTACTGGAAAAACAATTAAGTTTAATGAGGTAAAATGCATTCAAAAGAAGTCGTTTGTTTGGTACGAAAGAAGCGAGAAGATGGACTCAGCATCAGAAGGATCGCTATGGATTTGTAGCTGTCGAAATCAACGGTTGAATACATGCTGAAGACAAACTCCGAGCGGAAAAAGAAGAGAGGGCGGAAAAGATTAATTGGCAAGCGGACTACAAGGAGAATGAAGAGGACTGTGACACAGCTTTTCACATCTGGAGAAAAAGTTACAGCAAGAAAAGTGAAAGGGAAATGTGAATTGGATGTAAACGTTCGAACAGTACAAAGAACGCTGCATAGGATTGGTTTGAAGTATGCAAAGGCTAAGAAAAAAATTACACTAACAAAGAAACGCAAAGGAGCAAGACTGGAGAATGCTCAAAGGTGGTTAACAAAGCATGTTGACTTTAAGAAGGTTATATTTACTGATGAGAAGCGTTTCAAGTTTGATGGGGCCGATGGATGGTGTACTTAGTCGAAAAGGGGTGAGCCTGTTGTACTGAACAAACGACAGATGGGAGGAGGAAGAGTTGTGATTTGGGGTATGATCTTTGCTAATGGAAATATACGGTTGGAGTACTGAAAGGACCACAGAACAATGAATGCTACAAACAGTTGCTGGACGAGAAAACCCTACCAAGGATAAGAAGAGAGATGAGGAGTAATTTCGTTCTACAGCAAGACAATTGCAACATCCATGTGTCAAAACTCATAAAAGAATGGATGGCTAAAGTGAATATGATCACTTTGAAATGGTCTTCAAAAAGCCCAGATCTAAATTTAATGGTAAATGTTTGGGAAATGCTTGCGTAACTTATCTATGATGGACCTTAAATAACGAAAGAGGCTCAACGATAGGAACGAATACTAAATGCAAAAAACAAAAAACAAACAAAAAAACAACAAAAAAAACATATAATAGAAACACGTAGAGATGTTATTGTGCATATGTTTGATCATTATGAAGAGAGATTGATAAAAGTTCTTGAGAAAAAAGATGACATTACAGACTATTAACAGTTTTTCAACGATGCCCGAAAAATAATGTCGCGTGTTTTGTAAAAAAAATGATGAAAATTAAATATTTTCCTTACCTAATAGATTTTCTTCCATTTTTATTATAGATATTGTCTTTATATGTTTATGCTATTCCATTGAAGGAATGTCGCCACTCTATGGTACTCGCAAAGTCGAATACTAAAGTGTCTGGAAAATATTGTCAGGCTCTTGTATTCTCAATTCGAATTCAGATTAATCGTCCCATGACCAATACTAAAATCTCTTTTTTTCCTTGTATATACGGGGTATCTCAAAGATGTATTCTCACTGTTATCAGCGTTGTCTGGACAATAATGGTGATCAATTTGCACATTTGCGAACATGATTCTTCAATTACATTTGTGTTCTGTATTTGTAAACAAGCCGCGAGCTTCGCATTTTTTCAGCCAAATTAAGTAGCGAGTGAGATTATTTACGATAGTGCTCAACCCAAAGAGGGGGGCTTTATAAAATATATTTTAGTCATCGACATACAGTCCTGTTTCGTTGTATCACAACTCATCAGTGCCGCTAGACTAGCACCTATCCCAAGTCGAGGTTTTATCGTCATTTGAAGTGTGAGCACATTTTGGGAAGACCCTGTATTTTCATCCCATAATCATCACTTTATGTGGTACATATGAGTTCTAATTGATTCATTAAACGAATTTGTTTTGGTGAATCTCAAATCCCTCTCTCTATTTCACTCTCTTTCTCTCTGTTTCTCTCTCTCTCTCTCTCTCTCTCTCTCTCTCTCTCTCTCTCTACCCGACTTTCTTTTTTAATTTTATCTTCAACTCACATAGATATACAGAGGAGATAATATACGTGCAAAGACTATGTATAACAAAAAGTGCATTTCCATCTCTACAGAGCATGAAAAATCGTTCCAAGATTGTCAATTCTCCATTGCAATCATTCTATTATTTCAGTCATAGTTTGAGTAATATTAGCAAATAGAAAATCATCCAATCGAAATCACCAAGGTCAATATTTTCCCTTTTCAATGGCTGCCCAGGAATTACAATTGAACGGATTTATTTAATCGCACTCTAATGAACGTCAGCATCACGTCATATCTAGAAAAAAGAAAAAGAAAAAAAAAGAAATCGTTTGATTATAGACATTAAACGGTTTTTATCATCCGATAACAAATCGAAACTAACAAATCAATGCGGCATATTTTAAAATAGTTGCTGGTATGTATTGATTTATATATATATATATATATATATATATATATATATATATATATATATATATATATATATATATATATATATCTGAGAAGACATTCTCAATGCAATCATGCGTGGGTAGTGACACCGATATTTACGCTGGTTCTCATCAAACTTACTCTCAAACATGCTCCTACTACTCCTAGTCTGGTTGCTAGAAAAGCGGGAAATTTGAAAGTCAGCTTAGATCATGAATAAAATGTGTGATTGCTATTTTTTGATTGGTGCCGTGTGAGTGTTGTAAAAATAAACCGTTGTTTGACGCTGCAGTGAAGTGCACGGACGACATTTTGAGTATCTATGAGTATAATATAGCATTTGTCTATGAAAAACTTTGTAAAAATTATTCGTTGTAAAAATAAATGTTTGACAAATTTCCCGCTTTTCTAGCGACCACCCTATATATATATATATATATATATATATATATATATATATATATATATATATATATATATATATATATAAACACACACACACACACACACACACACACACACATATATATATATATATTCAAACACGTCTGATTGAACACTATTGAGTTCTTTTTTTTCCGATTTTGTTGGTTAACTGTTTAATTCGCCGAGCGATCGTTTTTATTTCGGCTGGCATGTTATATATAATGGCGCCCAGTAGTTGTTGTTCAGCCATATTCTTCTCAAGCGATTTCAATATCGGTACATTCGATCGTCAACAGGAGCGATTGTTGTTGTCATTTTCTTTATTAAGGCTTGGTGTATTTATAGTTAGTTCTATTTTTTTGTATTGGTTATAAAGGTGGGTGCAGGATAGGTAGGGGCGAATTATTTATTTTTAATTTTGATTTTCTTATTTTATATTTTATTTATTTATTTATTTATTTATTGTTATTTGTTTAATACGATTAATATATTTATCCTGATATTAATTGAGATGCTAATTAAAAAAAAATCGATACCTTGGATTTTTATAAAACTTTTTGAAAAGTTGTAACTAACTGATTTCTACATAACTTGGTTTGTCTATACTTCGCAATAACTCTTGGGTGTGTCCCAGGGGCTCTTTTACGGTTAATAAAACACTCCATTTTTTGGAATATTTTACCATATTTGTCCATTTTTCTGTGTATGTCAATTTAGCAGTTTTGAATGGTGCTGAACTCAATTTTAAATATGTTAAGACCTTGGTAACTTCTGGAGCTAAGTGAGGGGACAACAAATGATGGACAGTCATTTCTATTTTTTTTGCATGGTTCAGAACTCAAATTGACATATGTTAAGGCCTAAAACTGTACCGTTTGTTCATTTTCACCAGGATTTGACGTTCCCTATATTTTTATATAATGGGAAAGTCTCGAAATACTCTCGAACGTTATCCACATCGTTAATGTGATCCTCTCCTTTTATTGTCTTTTTCTTTTTCTTTACCGTGGCGTCATTTCGCACTCGGCTCGGCATTTGTATACGCGCGTCCGTGCTCTGCTACACTATGTCTTATCCTAAAAATAAATATCTTTAGCTTGAATATTAATATAAAATAAAATGAAATAAAGATATTCAAGAGCATTGATTCTTTTCCAAATTATTTCTTCGTTATTTCTATTTCGTTGAATGACAATAATACATTTTTTTGTTCAACTTCCTTAATTTTTTTTTTTTGAAATTGTAAAAAAACTAAATTATTAGAATTTATTTACTGAAGCAAAAAAAAAAAAAAAAAAAATGAGTCTTCTCATCTTTGTTTAAAATTTCGCAAACATTGCGCTAGCATCTCTTATTTTTCTGTAGTTTAAATAAGTGACATTTTTCTGCGCAATTTGCCGCGATTCTAAGCGTTAAGATGATAATTACAACAATTATATGCTGTTAGTAAATTGATATGCATTTCGTAGTTGACAGATTAAATTGAAAGACGGAAAAAGATGAAAATCTCACTCACAATATCCAGCAATTGCAGATTATGTCACGATCTTTTGTTTGTTTCCGACTTAAATGCAATTAAATTTGGTTTAGTAACTCAAAATATAATATCGACAGAGAAAGTATTCTTTTGGATACAATGCGTTTTAAAAGAATTGGTTTAATTGACAGCAGTTATGTTTAATTGTCAAGAAACTTATTTGATAACGCGAGTTTGATTACGTCATTGCGTAACATTTTCATGCGACCTCAAGGGTAGGATCAAAGTGTTTTTTTTTTTTTTTTTTTTTTTTTTTTCTACTGCACTCCACGATTCTCGCCAATTAAATATTTGCATAGAAGCATATTTATTTTTAAAAATTTTAAGTAAGACAGCTCTTGGAGTAAATGTGGTATTATGATGATTGGTGATTCTAGTTAAGAGTAGGATAGATATTTTTAGTCATGTTAACAAAGGATGGCTAACGACACCGATTTTCCCACACTTTTGAATGGCCTTGTGCCTAATTTGTTGTTAATGTAAATCTAAATATCTATAAAAGTGAAAATGTGTGTGGGTGTGTGCGAAGACACTTCTAAACCTATATACTCACAGATTTTTGATATACAGACTTAAAATTTGGTATGTAGGGTATTCAGACATGTGGAAAACTTTGTAATCTGTTTTCATCCGAAAAAAAAAAAAACGGGTTGCGTAAGGATCAAAATTGAAAAGTTGGTACATGGGGGATCATCGGATTTTTAGCTATTTGCTAACTGTTACACAAATACGCATGCGTGAATGGTTCACACGACAGATTAATTGTGAAACATAAGTAGGTTTGAAAACACCTTTAAAGATCGTATCAAAAGTGCCTAATGGTTGCCGTACTTGACTCAGGTTTGGGGTTCGATCTAAGCCCGAGCATTTTTCTTTTTTACTTTCAAAAAGTGAACTGTTTAGAAAATAACATAATACTCGCATGCCCATGTCTCAGTTTGTGTACGAATTCAAATATAATATTTATGCGTATTTTACGACCGGGCAACGCCGGCAGCCTGCTAGTTTTCTATACTTCTGCAAATAAATATTTGAAAGTGAAGTATCTGTTTTGTCGTATGATATGATATACATACAATTATTATTATTATTATTAATATTATTATTATTATTATTATTATTATTTGAGGTATTATTATTATTATTATCATTTGTAGTAGTAGTAGTAGTAGTAGTAGGAGTAGTAGTAGTAGTAGTAGTAGTATTCACTTTGTTACTAGTAATTAGAAGGCGAAGACCCAGGACGCTGTTTCTAAATATCCACAAATAATTTTTTATTTTATAATTTTTATAATTTTAAATGTAAGGTTTAATCTATTTTAATTTGAAAAAAATAAATAAAAAATATATAAAAATAAAATAAAAAATAAAAAAATAAAAAAGAATTCCAGTGTCAGATGTTAAAAAAGTAAAGAATCGCCAACATATTAAGTTATATTGTTTCACGTCGATCATTTTAAAATGCCTTGTGTCATTTTTAATGTTCAACACACACACACACACACACACACACACACACACACACACACACACACACACACACACACACACACACACACACACACACACACACACACAAAACACTACAAGATATGCAAGATTTAAAAATAAAGTTTGGAACTGATTTTCATTAAGTATTCAAACATATGTAAGGGTCGCATGTTTAATTGGGTGCATGGATGCATGCTATAGACAACAAGGGGGTCTATCCTTGGACCTTTATTATTCCAAATATTAATAAATGGCCTCTCTGATAAAATTGTCTCTGAGATGGGTATATTTGCTGATGACATCACGCGCTATAACAGGCACAAGGGGAAAACAAATGAACTCATATCTAAGGAAATGGCAGAAACACTAGAGGAAGACCTCCAATCTGTAATGGAATCGGGACAACACTGCCAAGACTAAGCTTGTTTCCTTCAATAATTGTAAGAAACCTTCTCAACCACGAATAGCTATGGCTAAAGATACATTACCTGCAAGTACTTCTTTCAAAATCCTGACGTTCACAGGGAACATGAGTTGGAACAGATACATTCAGAGCGTTGTCAGGGCCGCTGTGAGGAGGGTGGACTCTCTCTACCGTGCTAGAAAGTTACTTACGCCTGAAAGTATTCTGTACCTCTATAAGGCCACCATTCACCCATGTATGGAGTATTACTGTCACATTTCGGCTGGTCCCCCTGCTACTAGTCTCTCGTTCCTAGACAGGATTCAAAAAAGAGTCGCCAACCTAATAGGTTGTGAACTGTCATCCAAGCTTCAACCTCTGTACCATCGACGAAATGTTGCATTCCTCTGCCTGTTCTACATGTATTTTAATGGTGGATGCTCTGACGAACTACAAGCCCTTGTACCACCTCGACGTAAATATCCCCGATAAACCCGACAATCAGCAAAATCCCACCCCTATAGAGTGAAAGTATAAAGACTCTCGGACAATGTCAAGTAGATGCAACTAGTGATAGATAAATTATCAGAGAAAGAAGAAATGGAAGCAAAACACCCCTCTCCCTCTCTCAGACACGTTTAAAAATAAAGATTTATATTTCCAAATTATATTTTGTTTATTGGTTCAATTTGTAATATCTGGTGAGAACTTATCACACAAAAAATTGAATCTCTCTTTTGAATAATGAGGACGTCGTCGATGCGAGACTTTAATTGCAAGTGCTGATAAGACGATTTTAGTCTTTTTTTCTGATTCCCATACAATTACCGACTCTGTTTTAAATTGATATAATATCCGATTCCAATAAAGAAAGAACACAGCCACAACAACATAAAAAGTAATTATTTGCGCAACTTGTTGGAAGGGTTAACGTACTAACGTAGGCTAAGTAAATGGAAACAAATCATAGACACTATAGACATTTAGAGGTTTAGAAGTAAAAAAATAATCGCATGGATATTTTATAATGTCAATGTATATTAAAATACTGATCGGGTATTAATAAACACACAACGTGTACCTGTACACACGCCTGCGCGCATCAATATATGATATAAAGATATGAATAAATAGTAAATAGGCGAGCACAGGATTAGGATTAACCCTACCTTTAACACATACGTAAATGAGTTGGGGGATCCAGTCGGTGAAACACCTGTCAATTCTTCCCGTCTGTCAGGTGATGTCAGCTTGTGTTGTTTTTTTTGTCATGATTAAATGTCTTAAAGTTGAGCGTCAACAATAAGAAAGGCGTCTGCGTCTGAGCACACACACACACACACACACACACACACACACACACACACACACACACACACACACACACACACACACACACACAATACACCTATACAGACACCCACACAAATGTGATACCATGAGTACAAAATATAAATATTACACATTATATTAGCATCTTTTTTGAATTATGTATATATATATATATATATATATATATATATATATATATATATATATATATATATATATATATATACTCTTTATTTGTTTTTACATAAGCAGTAATATGTTGGTACACAGTCATGAGCATGTTTCGGTCAGCTAGTTATCAGTAACTAGAGACCATCTTCAGGCGGTACAACTTATACGAAAGCAAAGTTTGCAATGAAAATATCAGGTCATTCTTCTCGCAAGGATTTTATATCAAAAGGTTCTCTCAAATGTTGTGAAAAATAAGATTTGGTTGTATGTAAATAAGACCTAATAGGAGTGAAGATTTGAGTCTGTGTTTAGATATAGGAATGAATGGGAAAGGGTGGGGGTTAAGGATCGAGATAGAAGTAATGGAAGATTAGAAAGAAAGGTATTCGTATGCGTATGTGATAGTTGCTATAAATCTTAAATATACTAGTGTGTATAGGTTCAAACAGTAGGGGAATGTGGATTTGACATATTTATGCTAAAAAGAGTTTAAGATTTAATCGTGGTTATTCAGTTATAAAAATGCATTTAATTTGATAAGAATTATTTATATAGTCAAAAATGTATGCCTTATGTTGCCCTTTTGTATATCCCCGCCCCATCACTATCATACCCCCCACACATAGGAATGATATATATTTCTCTTTGAATGGGATGTGTATATATATATGTATATATATATATATATATATATATATATATATATATATATATAATAAACCCTATAAACCCTAGTGTTTTGATGTGGTGTTTTGAATATAATAAACTAGTTATAACCACAGTTTCATTTCATTCAGACAAAACACTAAGAAACGGGGCCTAATTAGAGTTAGGGCCCGTTTTGTTTTGGTCACCCTGTATATATATACATATATATGTTTACACACGTATATCAAATGGGTTTAAAGAATACGGATAGAATTTTTATATAGGGACATATCACGATATAGGAAGCTCAACACATAAGGGTGGAGCATAGTATAAAATGAAAATTAAGACATTGAAAATAACTATACCTATATATGATTTCATTTGTTGGTTCAATAAAGACAAAGTATGAAATAGAAAGACGTGTTATAAGCTAGATATTGCATTTCCCTACATCTCTAACCTAGCTCCCTTCTGCTCTTCCGATTAGAAGCATTAAGCATCGAAATGCCTATGTATAAAGGACGTTAATAACTCCGGTTTTTACATGATGTTTTTTTCTTTATTGAACAGACAAATAAATTCATATGCAAGTTTAACATTAATATAATATAGTTTATATTTCCCGATGACTTCTTCAAGGCACTCAAATAGTTTTGTTCTTTCATTTCTCTAAATAAATATCTTCGGATAGTTATATCAGTTTGACATTAAGTTACTAGATTTAATTTAAAAAAAAATTAACAGCGTTCAATTTTTAGATATGAATTCAATGTATTATGTAAACTTCAAGTAAAATCATCACTTTGCTCGAAATTAAGAAAGAAAAAGTGTTTGAAACTATGTTGTTTTGGCTTAAGATAAGTTGAAAATGAAATAGAGCCATATTTAACGCAAGCTGTACATAGAAAATTGAACCCTCGTTTAAAAATTGAACTGGTAATTCTTTGAAATTATTTTTTTATAATCTGATGAACTCTCTCCCCCCCAATTAATTAAATAACGCATCTTATATCATTTTATTGCAATGTCAGCTAGGGAACTGCTGCTGCTGTTGCTGCTGCTGCTGTTACGACTGCTGCTACTACTATTACTACTACTTTAATATTTTTCTTTTTCCGTTGTATGTTATCTATTTATTTACGTCATCCGCTTATTCTTTTCTTCTTACGCTGCTGCTACATTTTTACTTCATTTTCTTCTTTATTTACGTTATTTATTTACGTCATCGTCTTACTCTCTACGTCTACTAGTTATAAGAAAAAGAAACTGGGGGCAATTGAAGTATGGAACTACCACACCAACTAAGCGAACATAACTACAAGTGTTTGATAGTTCTGGAAGCAGATACTATCAAATCAGCAGAAATGAAAGAGAAAATTGGAAAAGAATATCTAAGGAGAACAAGAAAATCTCTTAGAAACTTAATTATATAGTAGAAACCTAATAAAAGATATAAGCACATGGGCAGTATCATAAGTAAAATATTCTGGACTGTTCATAGACTGAACCAAAGAAGAACTGAAGCATCTAGACCAAACTTATGATAATGCACAATACATTACATCCAAAGGATTATGCTGGCCGACTCTGTAAAAAGGGAAGAGGGCGAAAGAGATTGGTTAGTATAGAAAACTGTGTGAATGGCACAAAAAATAATTAGAAAAATACATAACACAGAAAGGATTATCATCGCAGTAAGAAACACTGGAAAAATTAACAAGACAGGGAACAATAATGAAAGGGATAGACGAGAAAAGAAATATTGGAAAGAAATCAGCTACATGGACGATTCATAAGGATGAAAAAGATAAGATTCACGAAAAAATTTGCACATGACTGCAAAATGGACACCTAATCAGCGAAACTAAATCACTAATAACAGCCGCACAAGATAACGCGATTAGAACAAAGTATATCAAAGCAAAGGTCGATAAGATACAAGAAAACATCAAATGCAGACTCTATGAACAAAGAGACGAAACGATAAACTACATAATAAGTGAATGCAGTAAACTAACCCAAAAGAATATAAGAACAGACATGATGAGGTTGGGATGGCACTGGGAACTATGCAAACAACTGAATCTTTAACATCAAGACAAATAGTACAAGCACAATCAGGTAGCCGTATTTGAAAATAGAAATCATAAAATCCTGTGGGATATGGACGTACAAAGAGATTAACTCATCCAAGCAAGGAGGCCAGATGTTATAATAGTTTACAAGAAAGAAAAGTCCTGTTTAATCGTAGATTTCGCCGTTCCAGTACTCCAAGTGTGAATACCAAGGAGATGAAGACGTGGATCAAATACACGCAACTGGCCAGAGAACTAAAAGGGATACGAAGATGAAAAAAGGCAGAATAACACTAATAATCGTAGGATCACTAGGGACAATCCCGAAAAAAAAAAAATGAAAAATAACTAGGAGAAATTGGAATCAGGGGGATGGCTGAGAAGACACAACGAATAGCAATAATGAAAACAGCTGGAATATTAAGGTAAACCCATGAATGCGGAGACTAATACACATAAGCTAAAAACGCTAACCAGAAAATGCAACAGAAGCAAAAACAAAAACAAAAACCCAGAGGAACACTATATGGAACCAAGAAAAGTGACACTGTATAATCCTAACTTAACCACTTCCCCTATAAAATAAAGATACTAAAACAAAAATTGTAGTCCCGAATGCACCACAGCAAATAAAAGTGAAAGGTCAAGGAGGATGTAAGGATCGAGAAGAGAAAACACTAACCAGACATCCACTAGATGAGTGCGAAGAGGACTGGAACCTTGTTGTGATCCAAATTCCTGTTTCCAGTGAGAAATCAATGGTAAACATAAGTTGCGATAACGCAAATTCATTTGTGAAGGTTATCGATGGAAATGATGATGAACCGTGTGAGAACTCCAAGTGAATAATAATAACACCTGGTTAACGAGCTGAAAGGTATATGAAGGATGAAAGAAGCGAAGATAACACCAATAATAGTAGGAGTTCTAGGAAGAATCTCAAAAAGTTTAGAAAAAAGAACGGAAGAAATTTGAATCAGGGAGGTGGCTGAGAAGATACAATAGATAGCATAAATAAAAACGGCTGAATTATTAAGGAAAACCTTTGAATGCAGAGACTAATAGACATGAGCTACAAACGCTAGTAGGCCTCATGGAAACAGCAATGGCAGTGAAACGGATAGATGAAGGAACACTACACGGAACCAAGATAACTGAAACTATATAGTCGTAAATTATCTACCCCCCCCAAAAAAAAAAAGAAAAGAAAAATTGTGGAGCCGACATCAACTGGCACATACCAAATAGTATAGAGAGGTCGAGGACAGAAATCACCGACTAGACCTCCACTGCGAAAAGAGCTGGGTCTTGAGGGGGCTTATTGCCATCCAAATTCCATTGATGATCAAGGTCATTGCCAGCGAGAAGTCAATGACAAGTGGTTGCTGCAATTATGCAATTTCTCTTGCAAAGATTACTGAAAGAGGCGGAGAGTATTCGAAATCTGGGAAAACTTGTCAACCAGACTCCAGCTGCTCTCAATGATCAATCTCTGATGATGACATGTGTGAGAACTCCTCCTCCTCCTCCTCCTCCTCCTCCTCCTAATAATAATAATAATAATAATAATGATAATAATAATAATAATAATAATAATAATAATAATAATAATAATAATAATAAGAAGAAGAAGAAGAAGAAGAACAACAACAACAACAACAACACCAGGAACAACAAAAACAAGAACAAGAAGAATAAAACATCTGCCGCTGGGTGTCAACAAAACAAAACAAAACAAAACAAAACAAAACAAAAACAACAAACAAATAAGCAAATATAAAACAAACACTCAGTTCCGACAATCCCTTTTTCCGGTTTGAAAATTGAAAAATAAAACGGGAAACTTTGTTGATTGAAAAAAAAAAAAAAAAAGTTATGAACTAAAAAAAAAAAAAAAAAAAATAGCATGCCGACCATAAGCAAACTCAGATACGTACAAAGAGTATTACTGCAACATCTGGATATATCTCGCTGAGATACCATTTGAAAGAGTACAAAATTGGCTTCGCAATCTAATAAAAGTGTGATCATTCCTGTTCCCAACAATCCCTTTCTCACAGAAAAGACGTAACTAGTTTTTCTCTATCATTATTTCTATGGAAGCTGCTCGCGTGAGCTCTAACCTCTCTTTTCTTCTAAACTATTCATAACAAGAATTCGCCTTACTACCACAACTGCAAAGAACTTTCCTTTCTTCTTCCATGTTCTTAACATGAAACGGAATTTCCATGAACAGAGTTTCTTCTTTTCTTATAGCTTTCTATCTGTAGAACACATTACCACAGCACTGGTTCCCTTCAGATTACTGTAGGATCGTCCTTAAACCCAATGTAAACAAATACCTGCCCTAAACCGTCTTCATAAATAGCCACATTTTGTTCATCCAATTCATCATCATCTTGTAATATTCCGCATCGTTCAACAATCTATTCATTTTACTAAGTCTTATCCTCAATAGGTTTTTAACCTTAATAATGGTGGCTCATTAGTATTATTTACATGCTCTGTAAGAGGTTAAACACAAGATCAGATGGTGCTGTGAAAAGTCAGCACGCTAGATAAACTGCACTCTGGTCTACAAAGAATACCTGAGCAGCTCAGTCGGTATTCCCCGAAAGATACGTCTTAGGCAATTATCCTTGTATAACAAAACGCGCACAGCTATCGTTCATCGCTGGCTAAAGTGCAGTATGTATTCCTCGATAGATGCGTATTAGACAATTACTAAATAGTAACCCCTTTTCAAAGAGAAGGTAAATCCTAAGAGAGTGGAACTTCTAGGACTAAACACAATTATGGATTAACTCGACAGCGACAAAACCACTATTGGATGGCACTAAGTAAGTGGTATTAGTAAAAAGTAAACGAAAACTTATTCCTCCCCAATAGAATTGAAGTGATCGACCACTCATGACCAGTAATTCACAAGCGACGTCGACACGTGCCCCCACTCCTACGTACGAAGACCGGATTCTAATGTCCGCTGCGTTATCTTCTACTACACAGAAGAGACATTTTCTAGTGTAAATATTTGATTTTCTCAAATAAACCGTTTCTCATTTTCTCCCGCGTTTGTAACAATACAAAAGTTAAACAAGTCAGGTCCAAGTCAAGTTCTTACGTTGCCCAAAGAAGAAAATAACTAAACATTAGGACAATTAAGATGTTTCTATTGTTCGTATTTACTTGCTTCTACACAAAGTCAGAGTTAGACACAAAGTTAAACTAAGTAGTTGACTATTGTCGACGGCGACAGACAGCTTCCTTTTCATGAACCGATTTGTGGGGGAAAATATCACTTCATCCATTCTAGGGACTACTGCACTTTTCCTTGATCCTCTCCTTATAATTCTGGGTGTTTAGCACAACTGCAGGTATTATTTTAAAGTCTTTGGCGTGACTTGGTCGATGATTGAATCCGGTGTCCTGGTACATTAGCTAACACTCTTACCATTATGATACAAGATCGGGTTTTAATGTGAAAAACATCAAGTTCCCCCCAAAGTTGTATCCTGGATTGGAACTAAAATATATATTTTTCATTTTAGACATTTAATCTTTCAGGTGTGTCGATTCATGACACCCTGAAGAGAGGTAGCAAAAAGAAACCCATTTAATTAAAAAACAGTTTATTTGAATAAAATACATTTCGCACAAGGATCCCATAATTCTCAGTTCTCTCTCTCTCTCTCACACCGCCGCTAGCAGATAACTTCGCTCGCAATCCAACTACTATTTAAATAATTCCACCCATAATTCTAACCGCGCCTCTCACACAAATTCCCGAAGATGTATAAATGAGTACACGAAAAGTTAAAAGTTAAAAAAGTTAAAACATCCGCGGACAATTTGAGAAGAAAAAAATGTTTTGACCCATACATCGATACTTTCGACATATACAAAAAAAGATAATACGAAAAATTGAAAAAAATAAAAAAGGTATTACAAAACAGAGGCTTTCTGTTGTCTTTAACAATATATATATATGTATGTATGTATGTATATATATATATATATATATATATATATATATATATATATATAAATGGAAAATCTGAATTAAATAATGTAGATTTACCACAAAATTTATTGTTTGACAAAGGAGTAAAAATAATTATTAAAGTTTTTTTCCTTAATTCATGGATTTTCAATGAAGAGTTCATCTTATCGGAGGAAATGTTATTAACAAAATAGATTTAGCTTATTAGCACATAATTTGAAAATTAAAATTGAAATTATGGTATATATATATATATATATATATATATATATATATATATATATATATATATAGTAAGTTTCGAAAATATATATGGCAATTAAACAACACAGAATTTTTTACGCGTTTCATCCCCGTGAGGATTCGTCAGGCTATTGCATGGACTCGATGTTACTTTTGTTTTTATATATTCCCGTGGTACTGGATTTGGTAGTCATCCGATCAGATTCTTTGTTATTCACACACACTTTTATCCTAACCAATAGGCGCGCGTTTATCAGACAGATGTTCACATGCCAAATTCAAAAACTCATCTTCCCTTTTGTACTATTCTAAAAACTTACAGAGTGGTCACACTGACGTAAGCAGCACACATGCATAACTTACTATAACTGCATACATACAAAGCATGACACGCGCACAAACAATTACACCCATATATCACTACTTAAAATGATCACATGCAGACACACATCGAACACATATATAAGTTAATATATAATTCAAAGCTACTGAGATTGTTAATATCCAAACATACACATATGTCACCGATTATCTCACAAACTTACTACATCATACGCATACACACAATTTACATACTTACACTTGTAACAGATATAAACGGATATACAACGCACAAAAGGTCGCCAGTTTTAATGGTACCAATCCCGTCTTTGTAGTTCTTCAACTTTTGAACTAAACAATAGGAGAGTTTACTATTGGAATGACCCTCGTATGACAAAGCACGCACAGCCATCATCCATCGCTGGTAAAAGTTCATTGAGAATGATGATCACTATGTAGAAAAAAAAAATTGGGGAGCACAAAAAAGTTGTTCATTGTAATGGTACCGCTTCCGTCTTTGTAACTCTTTTTGATTAAGAAAAATAGGCTTGGTTTTGAAACCTTGTTGTTGTTGTTGTTGTTGTTGTTGTTGTTGTTGTACAACTTCGACTAACAACAACATCATGCACAAGGATGCTACTGTTGCAATTAATTGCTACAAGAAACGGTAGATACAAATGTACTATGGCTTTTACAAAGGAAACGATAAAAGAAAGAGAGGCACACAAATTATACTACTACTACTACTACTACTCCTACTACTACTACTACTATTACTACGACGACGACGAGTGTGTAGTCTGACGTCGACCGGCGCTTATTAGCCGCTGAGGGCGGCAGGAAGGCTGCAGGAGGCAGGGATGTGCTGGAAGAGTAGGCAGGCGTCTCAGAGTGCAGGCAATTAAGGTAGAAAAACTTTCGGAAGGTTAGCCCTGAAAAGGGCTGTTTGTAGAAAAACTTTCTGAGTTAGTTGTGGAAAAACGTTCTGTTTGAAGAACTGCTGCTAAGAGCTTTGACAGGGCGACTCGCCGTAGGTGAACTTTTCTTGGCAGCAGACGCAATGTAGTCATAAAATAATATTGTTACAACATGCGCCACTCATAGTAAAAAAAAAACAAAAAATAAAAAAAAGCATAAAGAAACAAACAAATGAATAAAATTACTTTGCCACCGAATCAATCACAGCAAATAGAGTTTTCAATGTAAATTTATTATGTTTATGTTCGATTCAACTCGGGATCAAAGTCTCTTCCTTTTTGCTTTCTGGAGAAAGGGCTTAATTTTTTTTCTTTCTCTTCAGATCGAAACAAGAAAAGGGGTGTTGCTATTTTTAGTACATTGTTATAGTGCCGCTTGTCTGCCGTCAGACGGAGTATATGAGATTGTTTATAAGTGGCCGGCGTAGTAAATACGCGTCGCGTCATTATTGCTCGTGGCAATTATTACAATGCTCAACTCACAAAACTAAAATAATATGCAATCATCTGCACACACACACACACACACACACACACACACACACACACACACACACACACACACACACACACACACAAAAGAAGGAGAGAGAGACGTGTGTGTAAGTATATTTGAGTAGATAAGATGCTTGAAGCGTTTCCAATAAGAGGAGAGCTGTGCAAGTTCGGACCGTTTTGTCTTCCGTGGACGCCAACGGTGTTTACAACGCAAGACATAGAATATCACACACAAGAATCAGACCAAAACAAAAGCGACCGATCAAATGCTTCCATGAAAAGACAAAGGAAGTCGCTCAGAAAAGAATACGACCAGAATCAGGAAATCGAGCATTCGTGTGAGAGTTGGTAAATGTACAGAAAATAGACGTGATTGCGACTATATATCATTTTCTTGATGCACGCATATAAACTAAATCCATGTTGTGACATTTCCCTTTGTTGCGTTGAGCGTTCCCCCTTTTCTGTAAACATTCGCAATGTCCAGTGGTGTGCATAGACAGACAACATGCCTGCAAGGAAAGAAATATTTAACTAAAAGACGAGAGACAATCCAGAAAACCGATTGGCTCATTGAAATAGTTATGTCTCTTTCGATAGAAGATTCTATGCTGTGATTATGCCCCGCTTCATAAAAGTAATTTTCATACAAAATTGTGGACCTCTTGGTCAGTCAGTATTTATGCCCATATATTCGCAACTCGGGTTGGTCTGTGTTGTAGTTCAATACTTAGCTACATATATTCCAGTAGAGGGGGTCTGTTCGGATTTTGTGGTTTTCCGAAACTGATTGAATTTTGGGCCTCCAGCTGATGTTTTTGTTCGATTGGACTTATTTTTGCTCGTCCAGGTTCCAAGTTCTGATTGTAAGTTTGTCGTTCGGCGAAGAAGTATCATTGCAACGCCATTAAAAGTAAAACTTGTTTTAAGTTGGAGTCGTGGTTTTGTTTGGCGGGAGAATTCTTTTGTTGCAGCAGTTCTAGAGACTACGTAATTGTTGTCATTGAGCATCGAATTCAGACATAGAAAACAAGTGGTCGATCAGAGCCTATAACAATGAACGCACTCCAATGCACGTTTACATCCCAAATGCTAGGGAATATTGCATTCAAAACGGTCACCAGTTGTATATAACTGTCGATCAGGGGGAGATAACAACGTTAGTTTTTGCATTTCTTTTCCTGTAAAGGAATGCCTTACACCGAATCTCTGTTTGGTATGAGTAAGTGCGAACAAATGTGTATACATTGGTGCAAGGATTAAAACCAGGGATTAAGATTTATGCGCATTTTAAACCGTAAATAAATGGCGGGTTTAATCGCCTTAGGAATTTGCATCGTCTCATTCTGAAACCTCGTCCGACATGTTTTTTTTTTGTTTTGTTTTCTGCCCTTTTCCTCCACTCCAACAGCATTTCTCTCTTCTTGTCTATCTGTTGTTTCATTTAAAGACACCAATTGCTTTTCTTTTATTTTGAGTGTCGTTTGTCGTAGAAAAAATTAAACAAGTTCTCTCTCTGTTTCTCTCGACCCCTCTCTATCTTCCACTATTAGTCTATTCGTATATTGATATTCTCTACGTCTGTTTGCTCCCTCCATTTCTTTCTCTTCCCCTTTTCTCTCTTTATATTTGTGCATGTGCGTGTATTTCTGCAGTTATCTTTAGTCGTGCCTATATGGAACTCTCTTCCGTTCGCCTGTTTCCCACCTGACTACAACTTGGATGTCTTCAAATGCAACATAAACAAATTCCTGACAAACCGCCCCCTTAAGTAAGACACTCTATCAAATCTCCAATACTAATGATTACTACAATACTATCTCATTGATTACTGTACACGCAATAACCCTTATCCCTGAGTGGCCTCCGGGCCTTGATAAGTGGTGACCCCCATGTAAAAAAAAAATGTATTCTATTTTTTTTGTTTATCGTTATTGCTTTACTGAATAAACAATTAATTGTATTTTATAGTCGACTGTCATTGAAGCAAGACTAGATTTTGATATGATGCACACGCTCAGACAAAATAATTAAAACAGCATTAGACAGCACGCCAATATTTAAATGATATAGTATATAGATTATGGGTGTTGGTTGGTTGTTTTTGTTTTACGGCATATCAACCCTTTTCGGGTTATTTAATGCCGAATCCAAAGATTTTGGAAAAAAAATTTTTTAATAGAATATATTTGTTGTTTTCAAGTCGGTTTCTATTCAACCCATAGTTGGAACCCTAACAGGTACTACCACTCCGGGTCAGAATGGACCTGGGAGCAATGGTAATTAAAGGGTGGCTCCACACTCCCCAAAGCCCACAAGCTGGGGCCTCACCACTGGATATAGTTTAAGGTCATATCCAGGACCGATTATGGGTGTAAATCCTCTATCAAATATGATAAAAAAATATGCTTTGCAAGTGTTCGCACTAATATTTATATAAAATCATAGAATTACCATAGGTTTTATTTTCATTATAAATTATCATTTGCGATATAAAATAATAAATAAAATAAAAAAGCTATTGGCTTATAAATTGGAGGATTCATTACAGACGTTGGTGTTGTCTCATTTCGGAATTTGTTTTAAATCATTGTTTTTCCTATTTTTATTATTTCAGAGATTAAAAAAAAAACGAGAATTATTCGTGATGACAAAAAAAAAAAAAATACTAATCATCAACTTTGCTTTTGTCTTTATTTTCTTTCTTTGATTATTTGAAGGAGCGACTAACCATAAACAAATTACGCCGAGAATTTTTACATCAAAGACGTTCGCGTAACTGAAATGATTGGAAATGAAATTGGAAACGAATAAGCATCAACGTTATAAACGATTTCGCCGCAAAAAAAATGACTGATGCTTTTTTTTTTTTTAATGAAAAAAAGTTTCTTTGTAATTAGAAAGCAAGAAAATATCTCCCATTGAAGAGTATGAAAAATAAAAAGAAAGAAACGAACACAGTATAAAAAGGGTTGGAAAGTAAAAAAGAAAACAAATATAAAGTCTCATAATGAACATAGATTCGCGATTAACCTGCCTTTATTCGCCGGGTAAAACTTTGTGTGACAGGGCGGATATATATTGATAAATTATTACACATTGACCCTTATTATAGAACAGAGGATTCTATGTAGAAATGTTTTATTGCTTTTCTTTTAAGATTTATTTATAAGATTAATTTTTTAAAAATAGCTTGAAATGTGTACAGGCGTTGCTCAGAAAATATGAAGAACCTAGGAAACAGCTGTTTCCACCACGGAACCCTATACAAATATTTGTATTCGATGTAAAACTATCTGTGCTTCATAGTTTTCTTTAATTATTAAAGTTATAAATGTAATGAACATTTAAAATTCGCATTATTTCATAATCAAGAAAGAGCGTCCTTGCAGTAACGTACTTATATAGAGGCGATACGTTTTTGTATTTTAAAATTTTCTAGTAGAAGTTGGTAGAAAAAAATAAAAATAATAATGTTTGCACACACACACTAGAAGTATGGTACTATTTTATGGTGAGGTAAGTATTTTTTAAATATAGTTAATCTTATTTTAAAGAAGATCAGCGTGTAATTGGAAGATAAAGCAAATATTTTATTCAAAATGGTGCAGTTCCTGTTGGACTGATTTTTGAGAACGGATCTTCGACTAGTATTTAGCAATCCAAAGTCTATTCGACTGGTATTTAACAATACAAAGTCTATTCGACTGGTATTTAGCAATCCAAAGTCTATTCGACTAGTATTTAGCAATCCAAAGTCTATTCAACTGGTATGAATGAAATTTTTATGCAATCCAAAGTCTATAAGCAACTAAAACTACAAAGAGATTGCCCCGACTTTTGACTAGATCTGCTTGCTTCTATCGTAATCTATTCTTGTGGAAGGCTTACTTTTAACAAGAAATATAACTCTTTTTTTTCAAGTAAAACTGCTTGAAGAATTCAATTAATTTTGTATTTAAATTTCTTTTTCTTTATAGCTTACAAATTGAAAATTATACAAATAAAAAATATAATAAAAACAATGAAGATATGAGTTTCATGACTGGGAGCTTGAGTTCGCACAAGTTGAAATCACTCCCGGAAAATCTCAAAGGTGTTCTACAAGTGTAGTCTAAATATTAGTGGAGATTTCCACTAAATCGCTGTTTTATATGCGTTCAGCTTACGCAGTTAAAATCGGACTACCAGGATGACCCCTTGAAACTGACAAGGATGACCCCGTGGAAATTTCACAATAATTTTTACATCAATCTCTATAAAATTTACTGTTAATAATATTTCCTTTAAAATAGTAAATGCATATAAAGGTCAATACTATTAAGAAGAAATGATCCTTTCTTGTCCTGTAAAAAATAATTGTCGTTGTAATATAAATACTTTTTTTTAATGAATAAAATTTTTATGTTACTTTGCTTATTTAAATTATCAACATTTTCATCTATTATCTGCATAAAGCTGAGTTTTTCCCCACACTTATATGTATATTAAAAGTCTACATTTTCTATTAATTTATTTATTGCGGACTATTATTCTCATCTTTATTAGTTGTTGTTTCACGACGTTTCGGCCAACTATTCCTCTTGCCTTCGTCAGGTGGTAACTGCGACGGATAGGAACTTCAAATCTCCTAACTGCATTCTCAGCAATCACTGCCAATTAATAGTTGTTGTCATCTTATCACGTTTTTGGCCAAGTAAGCCTCTGGCCGGTTTTGGGTAGGATTACTTTGCCAAAAAACGTGGTGAGACGACAACAACTGCGGATGGCAGTGATTGCTGAGAATGCAGTTAGGATATTCGAAGTTCCTATCCGTCGCAGTTACCACCTGACGAAGGCTAGAGGAATAGTTGGCCGAAACGTCGTGAAACAACAACTAATAAAGATGAGAATAATAGTCCGCAATAAATAAATTAATATAAATAATACTCATCTCAATAATGAATTCCAATTAAAATGATATATCTACATTTTCTATTTCAAAATTATCAAAACGAACTTCTTAATATGCCCAGTTATGAATATGAGAGCGACTAAATAAGGATTAACTAATTTGCATATTCTGAGCAAAACGAACTTTCATTAATTAATTATTCATTTTTTCCTGGTTTCTTATTGGATGATTGATTTCATTTAACTATTTCACTCAATTCTAATTATGCATATTTTCTACAGTGTGTACAATTGCATAGCATTTAGCATTATAAAATTCTAGCATGTATTTATCTCTTTCTCTCTCTCAATTTCAATTTGGTATTTTACCGGTAAAATCGCTGCGTAGGGGTTAAAATTGAAAAGGAAAGTTAACTTTGGCAGAAATAAGTCGATAAAAACTATTACTTCTGTACATGCGCAAATATACATTCATAGCTCAATTTTTAATTTTTTTTTATCTACTTAGTTGCTTAATTGTTAAGCTCTTCTTATCCATCTGTCGATAGCTCAAATGGTAACGATCAATGCTTGAACGCTTAATGTCTTGGTTTCGATTCTAGCCGATGGCACCCTAGTTATTTATTTATTTATTTTAACTTTTGAAATCATTACTATATATTGCGTAGAATATAATATTCAATAGAGAATTGGCTCTGTAATAATAAATAGGAAATCTGAATGAATTAAAATATCATATTTAAGTGTATTTTACGACTGAGTGACACCGGACAGTCCGCTTGTTTTGTTTTGTTTCTATTTTGAAACCATAAATAAACCTAAACGAAGATTCCATAAACAAAACTTCTTTCTTAGAACTGCACGCCTGTGGAACTCTCTTCCGCTGACTACAGTTTGGTCGTCTTCAAGTCCTACGTAAACCAGTTCTCGATGAACAGTCTCCTTAAGTAATCCAACTTACCAAATTTCCACTACTAACGATTACTACGATATTATCCCATCGACTACTGTACACCCATTAACCCTTATCCTCGAGTGGCTTCCGTGCCTTTATAAGTGGTGAATCTCATGTAAAAAAAAGCAAAAAACAAAAAAAACAAAACAAAAACTATTCTCTTTCTTTTTACTGTAAAACGTAATTGCTATCTAAATATTCTTTAAGTCATTAAATGCCGTTTTTCGACGTGTATTTATGTAAAATTGTACTATTTTAGTAGACAGCACGATGTAATTTGATTTTGGAACAAGTCATTTGAAAGTGAATAAAGACAACAACCATAGTCACATCAAATTAATCAATTGGTCAATCTCATTAAAAAAATACAGGGTGAATAGTAATCAAAGTATGTACGAACATAAAATAGTTCAGCGTATTTTTATATAGACCCATGTCAACTTGACATTGCATGGAGATGATTCATGAAATGAAAAATTAATGTCTTTATATGCAGATGGGTGATCATTTGAGAAAACCAGGTTCTGTATGTAAAACACGGTCTTAGTGGCGTCACAACGAGCATCATTCTGAAAACACAACAAACATAGCAGAAATTCTTGTTCATTGTGATCGGCGTCGTTCAGACACACACCGGTGGTAACAAATCAAAATTAAAATTCATATCTTTGTTAAAAAAACAAAACAAAAAAAACGATATGATATACGCTTGTTTTTTTTTTCGACGATCCGTTCCAACGTCATTTTTTATGTGTGCGAATATCAAGGGTTTTCACATCCTTTTATGCAGTCGAAAAGAATGCAGTCGATAATCGGATTATTCTAATTGTTGAAACTATCTCCCTAAATCCGTGCGTTAGCATCATTTCAATCGTACACATTTTGCATTTCAAAAGCCAATATATAAGCCCATACACACAAGCACAATTAAAGACACGCGGTCTCATACGCTTTTTTAGTACACACATACACACGCATTACACAAATAAGCTTATAATCGCTTTTTATATACAAACGTACACAGGCACATATATAGATATATTTACATGCATACATATGTAGGTATGCGTACGTGTTTTCTCTGTTACACAGATGCAACAAATGTCGACGCCTTAATTCTTTTGTTAACCTTGAAATATTTTAATCCTTTAAACTGATTAAAACTTTAATTTCTTCACGAACAAATATATATACACATGTGGATAATCGTTAATCCAGTAGATCTTCAGCGGAGATAATTGTGTCGGTTTCATAAAAGTATGTTGCAAGTAATCTGGTACATGCGTTTAAATTCTTTAAAGTACGGATTTAATCTAAAAGAAAATCACAATTATATTATGAGTATAAATAAGTATATTATAAGTAAAATGAATATATTATGAGTATAAATAAGTATATTATAAGTAAAATAAATATATTATAAGTATAAATAAATATATTATAAGTAAAATAAATATATTATAAGTATAAATAAGTATATTATAAGTATAAATAATATATTATAAGTATAAAATATTAAAGAAGTATATTATAAGCATAAATAAGTATATTATAAGCATAAATAAGTGGATTATAAGTATAAATAATTATATTATAAGTATAAATAAATATATTATAAGTATAAATAAGTAGATTATAGTATAAATAATTATATTATAAGTATAAATAAGTATATTATAAGTATAAATAATTATATTATAAGTATAAATAAATATATTATAAGTATAAATAAATATATTATAAGTATAAATAAGTATATTATAAGCATAAATAAATACATTATAAGTATAAATAAGTACATTATGAGTACAAATAATTATATTATAAGTATAAATAAGTATATTATAAGTATAAATAATTATATCATAAGTATAAATAATTATATTATAAGTATAAATAAGTATATTATAAGTATAAATAAATATATTATAAGTATAAATAAATATATCATAAGTATAACTAATTATATTATAAGTATAAATAAGTATATTATAAGTAAAATAATTATATTATAAGTATAAATAAGTATATTATAAGTATACATAAATATATTATAAGTATAACTAATTATATTATAAGTATAAATAAGTATATCATAAGTATAAATAAATATAATATAAGTATAACTAATTATATTATAAGTATAAATAATTATATTATAAGTATAAATAAATATATTATAAGTATAAATAAGTATATTATAAGTATAAATAAGTATATTATAAGTATAAATAAATATATTATAAGTATAAATAAGTAAATTATATGTATAAATAAGTGTATTGTGTGACTGATTTAATACTACATTTTTGATTTTCTGTCATAGGAAAATATTTTACAATATTATTTATTTCTCCTTCATGAGGCAAACAATTTTTTTATAACTAGTTTAGGTAAAAAAAAATGTCTTTCTAAAAGTATTGTCAATAACACATTTTTCTGACAACTAGTTCAAACATATAACTAGATTCTTTTCCCATTTCATTCACAACTAGCTGGCTGCCCGGCGTTGCCCGGTCGTACAATACGCTTAAACATGATATTTTAATTCATGCAAATTGCGAGTGGATTATTATAGAATCAATCCTTTATTGATTATTATATATTACGAGGAATATTTTGCCTGGTAGACTAATTCGCAATAAATAAAAAATAAATAAAAAATGAAAATAAAATAAAAATAATGATAATGTCGTTCATCGAATTCCGTCTGTATTTATTAACAATATCACGCCAGCTGATATTTGGGTTTTACGATGAATGCCTTGGAAAAGTCACTTCTGATTAATGTTTTTTTTTTGTATGTGTTTTAAATTACATTTTCACCCCAAACGAGGCACAGTGCCACTTTGAAGTAGGGGGCTACTATCAGAGACATAAGTTGCAGGGACATTATGAAGAGAGATGAGCAGCAAGATGTCTGTTCACATTGCACTTGAACTTCTGCATGTCAGTACAGTTGGGCAACAGAATCCCGGAAGGGAGTTTCAAAATCTGGCAGTTCTGTGGGAGAAGCTATTGGAGTAGAAGGCTTTCTTACACCTAGAGATCTTTACTGTGTAGGGGTGGAATTTACTGCTTGTCGGGTTTGTCGGAGGCATTGACGTCGAGGGGGTACAAGAGCTTGTAGTTCATCAGAGCATTCACCATTAAGATACTTGTAGAACAGGCAGAGGGATGCAACATTTCGTCGATGGAACAGAGGCTGAAGCTTAGATGACAGTTCAGGACGTATCAAATTGAACCCTATCCAGGAAGGAGAAACTAGTAGCAAATGCACCAGCCCAAATATGACAACAATATCCATACATGGGTGAATAGTAGCCTTATAGAGGTACAGGTTACTTTCAGGCGTAAGTAGCTTCCTAGCACGGTAGAGAGAGAGAGAGAGAGAGAGAGAGAGAGAGAGAGAGAGAGAGAGACCACCTTCTTCGCAGCGGCCTTAACAATGCTCTCAATGTATCCATACCAACTCATGTTTCCGGTGAAAGTCAGGCCGAGGAGTTTAAAAAAAGTACTTAAAAAAAATTTTTTAATTACATTTTCACCCCAAACAAGGCACATTGCCACTTTGGTGTAGGGGGCTACTATCAGGGGCAGCAACTACTGGGGCACTATGTAGGGATTTGGGCAGCAAGATGTCGGTTCACGTTGCACTTGAACTTCTGCATGTCAGTACAGTTAGGGAAGCAGGGACCTGGAATGGAATTCCAGAGTCTAGCGGTTCTGGGGAAGAAACTACTGGAGTAGAAAGATCTTTTACATCTAGGGATCTCTACTGTGTGGGGGTGGGATTTAGCTGCCTGTCGGGTTTGTCGAGGGTGTCTGCGTCGTGGGGGCACAAGTGTTTGCAGTTCGTCAGAGCATTCACCATTAAAATACTTGTAGAACAAGCAGAGGGATTCGACGTTTCGTCGATGGGACAGAGGCTGAAGCTTAGATGCCAGTTCAGGGCCTATCAGATTGGCGACTCTTTCAGGTAATGTGTTTTTGGCCATTGCTATTTGTGGCAGAGAAAGTTTCTTGTAATTATTGAAAGAAATAAGCTTAGTTTTGGCAGCATTTAATGTGACCATACACTTTTGTTCCCACTTCACTACGGATTGGAGGCCTTTCTTTCGTGTTTCTGTCATTTTCTTAGATATGTGTTCATTTGTTTTCCCCTCGTGCCTGTAATAGAACGTGGTGTCGTCAGCAAATATACTCATCTCAGAGAAACTTTTATCAGGGAGGTAATTTATGAATATTAGGAATAATAAAGTTCCAAGGATAGACCCCTGAGGTACTCCCGCATTTATATAATATTGTTTAGATGTACGACCGTAAAGAACAATCTGGATTCTTCTCTTACTTAAGAATGATTTAATTATGTTATGCATTCTTCAAGTGATACCATATGATCTGATTTTTCCGAGATTAGACCATCCTTTGATATATCTAGGGCTACTACTCTACCCTCACCTGCGTTGTCCAGTTTAGTTTTAAAATATGCAAACGAAGAAATGATTTGCGGCGATTTTAAATGATACCTCTTCTTTTATCGTAAATTGAACTCATTAATAAGAAAAAGGTAAAATAAAATGGTAAAGTACATCCGGGCTTGTTAGTAAGCTATATCTCCAGATTATAAAAATATGTATTTTGTTTTAAGAAGAAATGATTTGTTGAAATTTTGTTATCTCTCTTTGCCGGTGTAACGTAAAATATTCCACTGTAAAATTATTATTTCTCATCTGTAGGAGAGAAAAACTATTTTAGAATCGGATTTTTTCGATTTTCGATATTCATCGGATTAATTTCTGTATAAAACATATCTAAGTTCACCGCCAGATATATAAATGAGCTTTGTGTTAAATTTGCAAAAGATTGGGACAGCCGTTTCGGAACCTATGAGGAAGGAACACACACACACACAAAGTGACTTTTATATAATAGTAGAGATAGAGACAGATTCCGTACAAGTATAAGAAAATTATGTTGAAAAAAATAACTGAAAATCCATGTGCAAAGACATAATAATATTAGCCTATTTATCGACACCGTTTGAAGGAACTCTTAGCAAGCTCTTCAGAAACCCTAGAATTCCGCTGAATCCTGGTTGGTAAGCCTTGGTTTAGACAAATTTTTATTTTGTTCGAATTCAAAGTGCACAATTTGTGGAGCTGGATTTCCCCATATTACATATTGACTTTGTATCTTACTCTACCCTCGCGGGGAGGCAAGTAAATAAGAACTACGAATATATTTACTTATCAAGTTGACATCGAAAGAAGAAATGCTAAATGGTCAGATGGATTTTTGGCAAACAGCAAATTGTTAATATGATGAAAATAGGAGCTATATTGATTTTAGTACAACTGAAAAGTCTTAACCGTCTGAGCGCTGAAATTGATAATGACAAAATAAACCCTTTACACCTATTTTCAAAATGACTGTAAGTTTAATCTTCCATTAACGTTCTAGTAATACCACAAACATGAACATTAACAACTGATGGAGCAGCGAACAACTATAACTGCCATAAGCTAGATGAATCGCCTTTACAGAGCAATTGTGTCATGCTACAATAGATACAGTTGAAAACTCAGATATAGAAATATTCTGCATAGGAAGCACGCTAATCATATTTAATAAAAGATTTCGCGGACGGTTTATTATTCAATCATGAGAAATATAAGAAAGAGACCATACTATCACTACATTTCCAAACTTAATTAAGAATAGAATAGAATGTAATTAAGAAGGCTAGGATATATGGATCACTTAACTCGCGGTGTTATTTGTGCTTGAATGAAAAGCTTGAGACAATCAAATTTAAAGAGAAATGTTACTGAATATTAGACATGAGACTTTTTTAAAGCGATTTTTTCCTATTTTCCTTTTTATTCTGTCAGCTTATGTCTACATTTCTTCTGATGATTTTTGTGATGGAAGCATCAGATATTTGTATAATGAAACACGCGTAAGACGTGTATGGAAAAAAACTAAATATAAAAATTCACATGTTAATAACAAAAATCATGGTTGTCGATTAACTTTTTGTGGTAATTGGAGTGAAAATTTACAATGTGTGTGTGCGCGCGTGCGTGCGTGTGTGTGTGTGTGTGTGTAGCTGGCAAGCTAAGATGTATGATAGGCGAGGTTGCCAAGGCTTGTAGGGCAACTAGTTTAGGTTAAGGAAAACCCCAAAATCACAACAACGACAATGTAGGTCCATCCATTATTCGTCGCAATCAAGCCTATTGCTGCTAGGGAAATACCACACCTGACTCATGTTAATGATACCTTTGCCTAGATATATCAAAACGTGTCAGAAAGTCGCCTGACATTGGCATCTAATGTGGCACAAGAGAAGTGATTGCACCTCTACACGCACCTAATTCTCCTACGTATTATCACTTGAAGATAAACTAATCCATATCAAACTGCTGTATGCTTCCTAATCCGTGTATTTAGTCTCTTACCAATAACACGGTTACCAACTAATCAATAGTACTATTGCTGATTAAGTCCTCGTACATTGTATACAGAATTCGTCAAAGGATTATTGCTTTTTTCAAAGTGGTGCTTAACAGGGATTGAATAGCCAGAGAATAGGTTGGAAAAGAATGTTCTTTAGTTGCTATCATGTATATTCCGTCTAAAACTAATTAAGTATCAAGCTAGAATATCATTTGCACCATATAGATGAAGATTGGTTAAAATTGAGTCTTCTAAAAATACATACACGCATCTGTTTCGGTTCGGGCATTTTGTAGGACGGTTCCATGCAGCCACTATCATAATACTTGTCACCTTTTTGTCCGGTCAAGTTCACAGAAAGCAGTCACTGGGATTAAGGGCGTAGCCAGCCGTGATTTCCGTGCTTTTTGGACCCCCCCCTTCAGAGTAGTCGACCGAATTCGGCAATGGCAGTTGCATTCTTTTCAATAAACTAAGGGTTGTTTCTATTTTCAGGTTGTGCCTGAATTACTTTGTGTAACTTTTGGATTCGTAAATATCCTAATACTTTTACTTGCCACAATTCGAATTTTAATTCCGATTCATTGAAGTAAAGTTTTCCTCCGGGCGAATTACCTCTTGAACCGAAAGCCATGTTTAATTTCAGAAGAGTTTCCGATGGGTAGCTACAGGTCCTGAACTTTATAATTTTGCAGGCAAAGAGCAAAAGATCTTTCTCGCGATGCCATGAAAAATATGTGTTGGAATCCTAAAGATTCAATATTTTTATGAGTAACTCTGGTTTTTGATTGGTTGCTAGCAGAACGTGGCTCCATTTGATTCGTCAGCTCCTATCGCCAGTGCCTATCAGTAGAGTCTTCCAACTTTCGGTGATCATATCATCCCCCTTATATAAAAAATATTGCAACAGTATATTTTCAAATGTTGTATTTTATTTTCTCCAGTTTAATCATTCGAGGAAATCTTGAAATAAATCACAAGATTGTTATTTCAATTCTTATGTGTGCCCAGATACGTTGAGCATTTCAAGCTAAGATTTTAAGTCAGTAACGTCATACGCACGCTTAACACGAAAGCAAGGGACATTATTATGTGTTATTATTTGTTTGCATTATCAACAGAATTCTATTCTAATTACAAAGAGTATATTATTAATAAGGAATCCTTAATTTATCAATAGACAAAATAAATAATGATTTGTAACTTAACTGCAAATAATAATAATAATATCCAACATCACAACTCAAACTACATTAACTTATATTATTGTAATCAAAAGCAACCAAACTTCAGATTAGAAGCTTTAAAAATATTGTACACAGATAAATATACCAATTGTCAATATTAATAAAATTAGATTTATTTACAATAACAAATTTAATATCTTAACAAAATTAAATCCTCTCTAACATAAGAAAACAAAAAACAAAACAAAAAAACGATATTATTTATAAGTTTAAATGCTCTTTGAGAGAATGTAACTCCTATAATAATAATAATAATAATAATAATAATAATAATAATAATAATAATAATAATAATAATAATAAAATGGATACATTGGCTTTACAATTACTACCCTATCCCGGCATCTAACCATGCATCTTGTAAATTCTATCCTAACATTTATAAAAACATAAATTCATCCTTCTGATTGAAGACACGTTTTAGTTAATTACACGAAAATAATACATTTAGCAACTAATTAAAAACATAAAAAAGGAATTTATATTTTATTAAAACACGGCAACTTACAATTACATATGAAACTAGTAACAAAATTTTTAAATGATTAATACATTACAATTTTATCATGTAACGCAGATTCTAGGATCGTGGAATTTAAAGTGTCAACATTTTTCGTGAAACAATGCGATACTGTTCTTTTTACGTCTGACTGACTTAACATACGCGTTTCTCCGCTATCTTTCTAAATTTATTTCTTTTATCCAGATTTCTTTTCATATGCTTTAGTCGCCTGAAGATGATTTGACGAAGAATACAAAACATTCGTGATACATATGAAACACATATTAATTTTTAAAAATTTGATATAAAACTATTATTAGGAAAATCGAAAAATAAACAAAAGAAAATGAGGCTGAGGAATTCTATATTTTTAACTTATATATATATATATATATATATATATATAGAAATAGTCATCCACATACAGTACTGTTTCGCTGTTTCACACACATATATATATATATATATATATATATATATATATATATATATATATATATATATATACTAGCATGGGTGCCCGGCGTTGCCCGGGTATTTGGAGGTGTATATTGAGCCCCCCCCCCAAAAACAAAAAGTGGTAGTAGGAAGGCAGGCTCGAACCCGTACCGCAAAGGAGGAAAAGAACGGAGAAAAACCTGACGTTTTGCTGTTACGACCACCGCCAAACCGGAAGTAACGTAGGTTTTAATGAAGGCTAGACAATCGAAAGGAGAGGATGACTTTCGAAAATATCGGCAAAAAAAGCGACGCCACTGTACAAAAGTGCTCAGTTGAAGGTGTGTTTAGCCAATTTTTCAATATTTGTCGTCTGAAAGGTCGAACTTCAAAACGATACTAGTCTTGTAAAATCCGTCGCCTCTGTCGAAAGTTTTAGGCAGACATGCAAACATATATACATACATTTATATATTGGTAACTAAAAATTTTCGACCCAAACCGATTAAAAAGCTTGCCCTATCTCTGAATACTCTTTATGTAAAATTTAAAATGTTTAGACCAGAAATTATCTGAGTAATTTGGTAGAGACCGAAGCGGTCAATTTTTTTAAAAACTTTGACCCTATTATGACCCCTTAACATTTATTGTTTTGGGCTCGAATCAAATTATTAAGTTAGATCCATGACCAAGGAAACTATATCTAAAATTTCAAGTGTTTAGGCCCAGAATTGTCAGAGGAGTTTAGTAGAGTTTTGAAAGGTCAAATCGTTGAACTTTGACCCCTTAACAGCCAAATTTCTGGCTGAAAATCAATTATAACGATTTTTCCGAATCTCAATACCCTATATATCAAATTTCGAGGTTGTAGACTGAAAATTGACAGAGTTATTACGTAGGGAAATGTACACAGACAGACAGACAGACAGACACTTTCACTTTTATAGATATGCTAGCATTTCAGCTCGGCGTTGCCAGGGTGTTTGGAGGTGCATGTTGAGCAAAAAAAAAAAAAAAAAAAAGCGGTAAATTTTTTTTTAACTTTGACCCCTATTACGACCCCTTCACATATATTGTTTTGGGCTCAAATTAAGTTATTAAGTTAGATCCATGTCCAAGGAACATATATCTAAATTTTCAAGTGTTTTACCCAAAATTGTCGGAAGTGTTTAGTAGAGTTCTTAAAGGTCAAATCGTTGAACTTTGACCCCTTAACAGTCAAATTTCTGGCCGAAAACCGATCACATAGATTTTCCCAAATCTCGGTACCCGGTATATCAAATTTCGCGTCTGTAGACTTAAAATTGACAGAGTTATTGCGTAGGGAAATGCACACAAACAGACACACAGACAGACACACAGACACGTTCACTTTTATAGATATACTAGCATGGGTGTCAGGCGTTGCCCGGGTGTTTGAGGGTGTATGCTGAGCAAAAAAAAAAAACAAAAAAAAGGTCAATTTTTTAAATTTTGACCCCTGTTATGACCCCTTAAAAATTATTGTTTTGGGCTCAAATCCAGTTATTGAATTAGATCCATATCCATGGAACCTATATCTAAAATTTCAAATGCTTTGCCCAAAATTGTTGGAGGAGTTTGGTAGAGTTCTCAAAGGTCAAAGTGTTGAACGTTGACCCCTTAACAGCCAAGTTTCTGGCCGAAAATCGACCACATAGATTTTCCCAAATTTAAGTACCCTGTATATCAAATTTCGACTAAAAATTGACAGAGTTATTGCGTAGGGAAATGTACACAGACACACAGACAGACACACATACATACACGTTCACTTTTATAGATATATAGATATATAGATAGATACATTGTTTGTTTGTTTGTTTATTGTTTGTTAGGAATACTTATTGAATGAATTCAATTGTTTATATGGGAGCGCATTTTTACCTAAATGCGAGTTGGGAATAATTTTTCCTTTGACCAGTTTGGTACCCCCAAATGGGGAGGGGCATATTTTTAAAATATAATTATCCACTAACACGTGTTTCGTCGTCCACGACTCATCAGAGTGGCTGAATCTAGCGAGATTCGAAATCGGGACCTCGTGATAAGAAGCCTAAGCCTCTCCCCATTTAGATAAAAAT
Organism: Euprymna scolopes; assembly: GCF_053919585.1. Classification (NCBI taxonomy): domain Eukaryota; kingdom Metazoa; phylum Mollusca; class Cephalopoda; order Sepiida; family Sepiolidae; genus Euprymna; species Euprymna scolopes. Next base: position 138,437,942 of record NC_136484.1, read on the forward strand.
GTGCTTCCATATAAAATAAATAATTGAATTCATTCAATAAGTATCAATAAAAAAAAAAAAAACATATACGTTAAAATGCGATAAATTAGTGGTCCTGCGAGATAGCTTAGTGGGAGAGGCTTAGGCTTCTTATTACGGGGTCCCGATTTCGGATCTTGCTAGATTCAGCCACTCTGATGAGTCGTAGACGAAACACGTGTCAGTGGATAATTATATATATATATATATATATATATATATATATATATATATATAAAAGGAAAACACGTTGCTCCCCCCATCATTATATATAGCCCCAATCCTCCGACTCTCTCATCTGTGACCATCCCTCTTGAAGAAGCCCGCATAAATCGGGCGAAACGTTGACTATTCAGGTCCTTCCACCTCCATTTTATTT
>NC_136484.1:138440838-138468338 GCF_053919585.1 Euprymna scolopes
ATATATTGAATTATAAAAGTGGTGGAGAGATACTATATAAAGAAAGAGAGAGAGAGAGAGAGAAAGCGAGCTAGCGAAAAAGAGAGAGAAAAATAGAAAGAGAGCGGGCGGGTAGGAGGAGGCGAGTTACGGTGACACTTTAACTAATTGAAAGTTAATCTCCGAATAATGGCTGACCCTCTGACACCAGTTGGCACGATCTATTTAGATCAGTTCAAAGTCATTCTTTTAAGCTGATCAGCTGATCAATCAATAAGCAGGGATCAATCGACAAATCCAAGTGTCAATTTCATTTCGAGTACAGATTTTGTTAGCTGCAGCAGAAGGCAACGCCCTTTTTGAATACTCTTACGTCAGTCATTGACAGATGTGCTCGTTGGAAATTGCTGTCAGAAAATGACAAGTTACTTTAGTAGGAAAATTGTATCGGTATTTGTATTATTTAGATTTTCACCTCACTGTTTTTTCATTGTATCACCGCTTATCGAGGCCTGCGTGCCACTCGACAATTAAAGAAATCGGCAGTTAAACCATAATCACCCCCACAAGAGAATCGGAATAATGGTTTATAGATGGCCAGAAGATATTTAATGGAAATTGATTGTTCAAGAGGACGACTCAATATGTTTGCTCAAATTAGTTTTGAAGAGGACCATGCTGTAGTCGATTGAGAAGCAATCTCTTACTCTACAGACGAGATGTTCCAGAAAAGAAGCTGTTTTAATAGATTTTGCTTTTTATTTTTTTAAAGTTTGGTTTTTGTTATGGAAATGCTCGTCTGACCTCTAATCTATGGTCCTCCCTTGTCAAATTTTCACGATAAACACCCGTCTATCTGAAACCACTATAAAATTTCACCAACTCTTTATCTTTGCCCAAACCTAAACGTGGATTACATGAACAAAGCTTCTTTCTTAGAACTGCCCGCCTGTGGAACTCTGTTACGTCTGCCTACTTTCCAGCTGACTACAATATGACCGTCTTCAAGTCCAACGTAAACAAGTTCTTGATGAACTGTTCCCTTAAGTAATCCAATTTACCAAATTTCTACTGCTAACGATTACTACATCTTAATGACTACCGTACACACATTAACTCTCATCCTCGAGTGGCCACTATGCCTTGATAAGAGGTGACTCCTTTATAAAAAAAGAAGAATAGAAAATTACTTTTTCCTGATTCAAACTATCTTACCCAAGCTCGGTGAATATGATATAAAAAGAAAAGAATAAAAGAACTGGAGTAAGCAATTATCTACCAAATGGAATATCATCAGTAGAAGCAGAAATAATATTACCATCGCAAGGAGTAATACTATTTAACCTATAGTTGAAGAGAGAGAGAGAGAGAGAGAGAGAGAGAGAGAGAGAGAGAGAGAGAGAGAGAGAGAGGCAACTCTGGATTTTATCTTCATTTAAAAAATGTACTGGCTTTACAAACTCACCTTTTCAAACAATCTAATATGAGATCAATGAGTAATTCAGCGGTTCACCTTTTTCCAATCATTATAGTACATTTCATCGTACTTTACATTTTATATTGCTGTAAATTCAAGCTATTACAAGAATTATAGAAAGGAAAGAAATGCCTTCTTTTGTGTATAAGTTTGAACTTAATAATTAAGCAACAACAACGTTGGCCAAGTGGTTAATGACACGGACTAACAACCTGGATGTATCAAGTTCAGTTCCAGTTGATTCCACAGACGCACGTTCACTTAGGAGGTTTGGTAACCTTCATGTGGCCCTTCTCGTAAGTACCCGATGCCTTCCTAGAAAGAATTCACTCTAGAAAGATATTGGGGAAACAAATGCTAACAATAATAATCAGATTTATAAGAAATGAATCATGTTCAACAAGACATACGTTCGACTGTTGTGAATCGATCCGGACTTTAGCATCAAGCTTCAGAGAGATCGTGCTCCTTGGTCGCAGGTACTTGCCCTGGCAGCGTGAACAAGTCTCAGCAGTTGCATAGGACAATTGGGAAAGTTTGGCTCAGAACAGACAAAGTAATAGCGCAGAAGCAACGTTGCCACTTTCATTCCATTGATTTGCAGTTCCTTATTTGATACATTTGCTTGTCATACACAGAGGCGGAGACGACCAAAGGACGACGGATCCTGATGTTAATTAATCATAAATTGTTACCAGAGCCCTGTTAACTAGGTCGCGGTTTTAATATCGCATGGTAAATACCATATCACTATATATATATAGCCTTGCCAGGAGCCAAAATTCCAAACGCAAACCTTGACACTATCACATTGCTATCTCCTCTACCACAGCGAAAAAGTGTTAAGCTTTTAAGGGGGCATTCAACCGTCAGTATATGTCAAATGCAATATATTTTCTCATAATTAGAATGTCGAATAACTGCACTCACCATTTCATATACAATTGACCTTGCCGGTTATTACATGTGTTTGCCTAAGTACAGCTTACAATAATGAACTTCAACGAACAATTTACACAATATGAAACAAACTTTCCTTTTTATCCTAAACTAACCCTAACCTAACACTAAAGTATGTTTCATACTTGCATAAGGGGATAAAAAATCAGTCATAAAACATTACATATGCTTGCCACACTGCATTTTATTTCAGAAAAATATAATTTTACATTAAAAAAAAAAAAAAGAAATTACTTTCTGGCATATATTTAAATCATTCTTTTATATTTTATCCGGGCAACGCTGGAACACAGACATTCTAGTATTTATATATTTTTACACACCGTAGATTGTCAAGGTTTGGCGACAGTCGACAGACGACTTAAGTAATACGATGCACATATTAAACAGGATGCATACGCAATAACTAAAATAAGCAACTAATAAACGCGCTGCAAGAACCGAACGGGAATGAAATAAATGATCGGTTAGCTAACTAGACTAAACACCATGTGCACATATAATAATATTCGGTAACACGAGTTTTACACATTTTAATCAGACGATTCCCTACGGAGATGAAACACGGAAGTCTCTGTATAGTTTAATCGCCATAAATATATTTCATAACTTTATATATATATATATATATATATATATATATATATATATATATATATATATATATATATATATATTGAATGGTCATTGAAAAGTTATTTAATAAACTGGTCTCATCACTGATTACCGCAAGAAAAAACAAACAAACGATATTTTGTATTACTACGCGTGTTTTTCATTACTGCAGGAGCCCATAAGGCAAAATACACATATCTATATATCTATAACAGTGAAATTGTCTGTGTGTGTGTCTGTGTGTGTACATTTCCCTGCCAAATTACTCTGTCAATTTTCTGTCTACACACTTGACATAAGGAATATTGAGATTTGGGAAATTTCAACGATTTGACCTTTGAAAGCTCTACCAAACTACCACGCTATTTTGGGTCTAAACACTAGATATAGGTTACTTGGACATGGATCAAACATTTTAACTTGACTTGAGCCCAAAACAATAAATGTTAAGGAGTAAAAATTGAGGTCAAATTTTAAAAAAGTTTGACCTCTCAGCAAATTTTTGGTCTAAACATCTAAAGTGTATTCAGACATAGGGCAATCTTTTTAGTCGGGTTTTGGCCGAAGATTTAGCTGGCAAGAGTCGAAAGTACAAAATATTACACCTTTGCGGTCTCTAGAAAACTATTCAGCCAATTTTGGATCTAAAGATTTGAAATTTTACACAAAGGGTATTTAGACATAAAGCAAGCTTTTACTCAGTTTTTAGGCTAAAATTTTGCTGCCAAGAGGTTACAGTTGAAAGAGTTGACCTTTGCAGACTCTACCAAACAAATGTAGATTACCTAAACATAAGATAAACTCTAAAACTGGTCACAAACACTGAAATTAACAGGAAACAGTAATCATATACCAAGGTTAGTTTAAAAACGAGTAAAATCTTTGTTTGGATGGATGAATAACGCGTACGAAAATATGTCGGCAAGTTGAAATGCATAATGTTCATTCATCATGTATATATATATATATATATATATATATATATATATATATATATATATATATATATATATATATATATATATATATATATATATATATAGGATGGGCCAAGAGTAGAAAATGTTTGCGGAAGCGTAAGGCGCAGACTTCAAAGCTGTGTAAATCAAGAAAGAAAACTAGTTCGAGCACTTGTCTTGATAAATAACATTTAATTTTCGTTAATATAATTGTCTTATTACATAAAGATGTACGTATACGTGATCTCTAAATAACTGTTTTTATTACTCACCAACTTTTTGCCCGCTCTCTCTCTCTCTCTCTCTCTCTCTCTCTCTCTCTCTCTCTCTCTCTCTATATATATATATATATATATATATATATATGTGTGTGTGTGTGTGTGTGTGTGTGTGTGTGTGTGTGTGTGTGTGTCGGTGTATGTGTATGTGTGTGTGTGTGTGCGCTCCTGACAAATGGGCCAGACTCGTTTTCGCAGTGGTGCCTAACCCATGTAATTCGAGTTATGGAACTTTCATTCATTCAACAGACATATAATATTGAAGTAAATACACACACACACATACACACACACACGTACACACACAAACGCACATATATTATGTACTTTATATGGGGGCGCTTGGCCTTGCTTGGTCGTAAATACGCTTAAATATATCTTAATTCGTGCAGATAGTGTATTTATTATTACTGAACATATTATCTATTAAATATTATATTGTACATAATATATAGTACTGATTTCAAAAGTTATAACAAAAATGATTCACGTGCCATTAGCTAGAATCGAAACCAAAGCATTTAGCGCTACAGTCGCGTTCTCTGCAGTTTGAGCTATCGGTATATAAATAAGAAGGATTCAAAATTAAACCATTTCGAGCTATGAATGCATTTGCGCATACGCAAAAGTAATAGAAATATGTCGGCAAGTTAAAATGAACATTATGCATTTCAACTTGCCGACATATTTTCGTACGCGTTATTCATCCATCCAAACAAAGATTTTACTCGTTTTTAAACTAACCTTGGTATATGATTACTGCTTCCTGTTAATTTCAGTGTTTGTGACCAATAGTTTTAGAGTTTATCGGTTAAATATTTTCACACAGACATGCACACATACATCTACTGTTTTATTTATATAGATTATATTTGCCCGGAGATATGCTTTATTTCGATATATGCGAACATCTAGCAAAGATAGCAAAAGCTAAATATGATTTCATCGTAATTACTGAATTAGATTGTACGAGACTATGTACTACAGAAATGGCGCAATGAGAAGGTTAAACAGTTAATTGCACATCTAAAGCTGAAAAGATGTTTTGTCAAGTCATTCATTGATCTACGGGCGGGATGATTTATCCACCGATCTGATTGCAGCAAACACTACGTGCATCCTGACCTTTCACAGGTGAATGAATTCACCAAATAAGGTAAAAACAAATCGAACATGGCGGTTACGTCACAAAACTTTTGCTGGAGTGTTTGCTTCTCTGTCGAATTAACTCATCCGGTTTTCTATCAATGCAATCTTTCTGTCGTTCTCTTTCGTCTTCTTCTGGTTCCTTTGTTATTAATTTTACTCTCCCCACGAGTCTTTCCCTCTCGCTCTCTCAAAAGTTGTCTATTTCTTTTTTTTTTTTTTTACTTTTCTTTCTTTCTTTCTTTCTTTCTTTCTTCTCTGCTGTAACTTCTTTTCTTATTCGTTTTTCCCTCTCCTCCTTTCTCTCTCTCTCTATCGCTATATATATAAGTTTTCTTCTTCCCTATTTTTTTCTTTCTTTCTTCAATCTTTATATTATTCGTCTGACTCTTTCGTAAATCATCCTCCCCCTTCTCCCCTCTCTCTCTCCCTCTCTCTTCCTCTCTAACTTGTTTGTTTCTCTCTTTTTCTACCCCCCCGGTCGTTATCTCGATAAATACTATTCTTCTTCTATCCTCCTATTCGTTTTTTCTTCCTTTCTTAATCCCTCTTTCTATCTTCCATCGTGTATATTTTCGTTTCTCTCTCTTTTCTTTCCATATTGTTATTTCTCTTCCCCTACCCCTTTACCCTTTTCCCCTTCTTCCTGTTTACATTTTCGTCTCTTCCTTTCTTTCTCTCTTTATAGTTTTCTTCTTTTCTTATTCTCATTTTAAAACAGTATCACACGCTGTTATGCACATGTATAGGCACGTTAACATTGATGCACATGTGCACTAAACGAATGCACACTGCACATAACCGTGCACATAACGGAGACCAATTATATAAAGAAAAAGAAAGCCTCGCTGTTTTCGATCAATTAAAATCCATACGACAAAAGCTTTCAATTTAAATACGTGCATAACTATGTAAGGAACAGATATACGTAAATACTAGTGATGGGACAATTCAAACGTTTTTCCCGATTCCGATAAAATCACCGAGTCAGCACTAAATTTCCGATTCCGATACAATTATCGATTCCGATTCTTTATAAACCTCTAAATTTTTACTATATAACTGTATTTTTCCAGGATTACTGTAGAGACACGCATGTTAAATGTGCAGATATTTTCCTAAACGTAAACATATTCTTGTGGGGGAAGATCTATCGATTTTAGCTTCGCTGATCGTTTAAAATCAATAAATATATATTATTTTATCATTATTACCAGCAATGGAAGATTTTGTTTTAAACAAAATCAAATAAACAAAGACAATTAAAAGAATCGTTTTGGCATCGGAAAATCGGTACACATTTGTCCTATATCGATTCTGATACCCTCAAATATTCCGATTTTTTTTTCGAGAGAGACGGGGGGGGGGTAGGAAATAAAAAATAAAAAAAAATTCTTGAACTACATTTCTGTATGAGCTTATGCAGATGCAGAAATATAAAGGAAATAAACTTTTTATGCAAATATTCTATGTCATAAATATATTCCATCCTAACGAATAAATAATAAAACGTGTTTTTTTCTACAACCAGTATTTCGTCTTTCTAATGAGGAAGCAATAAAACATTGTTTTTCTTACAACCCACATTTTTTTGTAAAAAAAAAAAAAAAAAAATAGTCTAAGATCCTTTGAATCCTCGGATAGAGAGCGGACACAAAGATAGATTGATGAGTTTAGACATGTGCCTGATTGGGGTTAGTGTTGAAGTTAGACTGTAAAAAAATACAGAATGAACGCCATTGTAGAACGCATCGCGGAACAGGGAAAGTTATCTGTGTGAATTTATGTGGAGGCAGTTATATAAGGGGCAGGTTTTTTTCATGCAAATACTAAATGACATGAATAGCTTACACCTTCTTAAGTAGGTAATGCAACTGTTTTTACAACAAAGTTTGTCTGATTTGGGACGGCTTGAGCATTGTTGGTTTCTTCTACAAAATATGTGTGTGAAGTCAAACAATCGTATTCATAGTTAAATATCAATGTATCAAATCTTGCACCACATTCATTCTGGTGTTAAGTTTCTATCGTGGTGCATTTAAAGTCAAAAAGAACTAATCGAACATTACTGAACTGTTTTTTTTTAGTTGTATTATCTTTTCACTGTATCAACCATTATAGAACTGGTATTAATGCCACTTTGTTATATATATATATCCGTTGGGCCCACATTGATACCTTGTCCAGTGGTGAATGCTTTTAATCGTCTGATCAAATTAAGATGATGAATAAACAAACACACCTATCTATGTTGCGTTAGAATTACTGTAAGAGTTATATTACGGTTCGTGTTAGGATTAGGCTTAACAAAATGAAGAATAAACGCCACTACGGAACGCATCGCGAAATGGTGGACAATTATCTGTATAAGTTTCTGGTTTTAATTGTTCCAGTTCTGAGACGCTCATGGACGAGATTTGAGTGTGTAATACTAACACAGTTTGTAGGAGAACCCGCCAAAAATTATTCTCCTCCCCCCCCAACCAGGTTGTAGTTTATTAGTGATTTAGCATCGCCAGGATTTGTTTCAATAACAAACAGTGCTGGGTCTTTTGGAGAAGAACGCTGCTACTAATAGAAAAAAGTGAATTTTGCAAGAGAGAGAGAGAGAGAGAGAGAGAGAGAGAGAGAGAGAGAGAGTTAGTAAAAAATAAAAAGGTTCTTGAATGAGCTTATGCGGATGCAAAAATATAAAGGAAATAAACTTTTTATGCAAATATTCTATGTGATAAATAGATTCCTTCCTATTGAATAAATAATAAAACGTGTTTTTTTTTCTACAACCAGTATTTCGTCTTTTTTTTTTTTTAATGGTTGATGGGTGTATTTTTAGATGGTTGGTAGCTCTCTTTTACAAAAGATCAAAATTCCTTAACTCAGATAGTAGGCGAGGCCTTTTTCCATCTTTACTTCCTCTTTCAGACTGAAGAATCGTCGCTAATCTATTTCTGCTCTATCGCTATTTTCATGGCAGGTGCTCGATTGAGCTTCTATCAATAGTTCCCACTCAAATCTTTTACTGTCAATAATTTCCCTTATTCCCTGTGTGCCTAAAACTAAACAAAAATTACATAAGCAAAGTGCATTTCGTAGAACTACCCGTCTGTGGAATACAATATCACGGGGCTACTTTCCATCTGACTATAGCATGGTCGTTTTCAAGTCTAATGTAAACAAGTTCTTATTGGGCCTTCCTCTTATATATTGAAATCCTACCCAAGTTTCAACATTATAGATCATTATAGTGTTGTCTCAACGGCCACCTGTCACTTTCATGAACCCTTATCCTCGAGTGATATGTGAGCCTTGATAAGAAATGGCCCCTCTAGAAAAAATAATCCTATTATCTTTCTGAAATTTTTAAAATGACAATTGATGATTTGTATCATCTGGACTACTGTACTTATCTTAAGTGTTATTCTTACAACGTTTCGGCCGATGTAGCCTTCATCTTTCTTCGGCACAGACACGTGGCATAACGGATAAAGTACTTAATACGATTCGTAAAATTCAGTTTCAAGCGACACTCTTCTGGGGGTTGAAGTTTTAATCCTTGGTATTCGCAATACTAAGAGCACAATTGCAAATTAGTTAAGACTTCTACCCTGTCATGGCTGACGGAATCAAAGCATGATAGGATTAAACTAAGCTGTAGATTAAATAAAGGGTTGCGTTAGAAATACTGTACAGATTCTCGCGTTCAACGGAAAGATTCCCGTGTTCGACAATATACCCCTGAAAAAGGTAGAAGGTTACTTCGGCCGAAACGTTGTGAGAATAACAATCACAATGAGAACAATAGTTCGAACAATCCAAATAATACAAGGTTTGTTTTTTTTTTGGGGGGGGGTATATTTAGCGGGATTCTTTTTACAAAAGGTGTTTGCTGATAAAGAAAGTGATTTTGGTTATTATACGTATTGTTTGCGGTGGTTGAAAGATTACTTAAGACCAATCTCCCATGTATAGGCAAGGTAAAAAAAAAAAAAATAAATAAAATAAAAATAACACACTAGCTACCAAGCTCCAACTCCTGTCCCATCACCGCAATGTTGCAGTTCTGTACTTGATTTACAAGTGCTTCCATGAAATGTGCTCTGAAGAACTTGCTGTACTAATGCCTCCCTCCCCAAAAGAAATACGCCCGATCGACCTGACAATCATTTAAATCCCACTCCTTTACTCTAGAGGTTCACAGACACCGGAAAACTTTCTGCTCTAATAGTTTTTTTCATCGAACAGTTTGCCTTTGGAATTTCCTTCCTGCTCTCCGTTTCTCCGAGTTTACCACCATGCACAAATGTAAATATAATGTGAACAAACATCTAGCTGCATAATTTTCCACTTACAATGTCACTATGAATCTTTACTCTAATTCTCAGTTACTCTTTTACATCTTACAGGAAGAAACAAGGCCAATAGACATTAGTCGCGTGCTCTCGTGTAATGAATGAATGTAGGATTGACATGAAATTCTTAAAGATAAACTAAAATGACCGAAAAATGGGCTGAAATGACTTAAATAAATAAAAAGTAAATGACTTAGAATGACTTTAATGAACTTAAGGATGAATTAAATGACCTTAAGAATGACTTGAATGCTTAAAACAAATAACTGGAATCCTTCCAAAACAACTTGAATGATCTGGAGAATGACTTGAATGGCTTTAGACTGACTAGTTGTAAAGTGGGTGATCATTTTACATTAAATTAATACAGAAAAGTGATCCCCCACTTTATATCAAAAAGTTACAAACATAAGTACAGCATGTAGTAAGAATAGATACTAAACTTTGATCTTGGTCAAAAGGCCAAGAATATTTGCGCCCCCACCGAGCAAATTAGGCACAAGGCCGATTTTTAATGTGAGGAGTAAAGGGGAAATGGGGAACAACTCCCCGGGGAGTAGGGGAGCTGGATAGTGAGAATTAGTATGAAGGGTTGCCCCTACATTGACCAAGGTCTTATATGTGGGGCTGCCCCCACATATGGTCTTTGTTTGCGGTATTTGTCGGATCAGATGGTATTTATTTGCTCCCCCACCGAGCAAATTAGGCACAAGGCCGATTTTTAATGTGAGAAGTGAAGGGAGGGGGAAGGGAAAAAGGGGACCAGCTCCCGAGAGTGGGAAATGGGAGCTGGTTAAAGGTCAGGCATGTGGGGTTGCCCCCACATCTGGTCTTTGCTAGTCATAGCTAGTCATAGCTAGTCATAGCTTGCAGTATCTGCCGGAACAGATGGTATTTATTTGCTCCCCCACTGAGCAAATTAGGCACAAGGCCGTTTTTAATGTGAGGTAAAAACCAGCTCCCCTAAAAGTAGGCAAAAAGGGGGCACTCTGGTTACCAAAAATAATAATTGTCCCAGTATAGAGGGTTTCCCCTCCATTGACTGGTACAAATTATCTTAAGTGCAGTATCTGCCGGAACAGATGGTGTTTATTTGCTCCCCCACCGAGCAAATTAGGCACAAGGCCGATTTTTAATGTGAGGAGTGAAGGGAGGGGGAAGAGAAAAAGGGGACCAGCTCCCGAGAGGTGGGAAATGGGAGCTGGTTAAAGGTCAGGCATGTGGGGTTGCCCCCACATCTGGTCTTTGCTAGTCATAGCTAGTCATAGCTAGCAGCATCTGCCGGAACAGATGGTATTTATTTGCTCCCCCACTGAGCAAATTAGGCACAAGGCCGTTTTTAATGTGAGGTAAAAACCAGCTCCCCTAAAAGTAGGCAAAAAGGGGGCACTCTGGTTACCAAAAATAATAATTGTCCCAGTATAGAGGGTTTCCCCTCCATTGACTGGTACAAATTATCTTAAGTGCAGTATCTGCCGGAACAGATGGTGTTTATTTGCTCCCCCACCGAGCAAATTAGGCACAAGGCCGATTTTTAATGTGAGGAGTGAAGGGAGGGGGAAGGGAAAAAGGGGACCAGCTCCCGAGAGGTGGGAAATGGGAGCTGGTTAAAGGTCAGGCATGTGGGGTTGCCCCCACATCTGGTCTTTGCTAGTCATAGCTAGTCATAGCTAGTCATAGCTTGCAGTATCTGCCGGAACAGATGGTATTTATTTGCTCCCCCACTGAGCAAATTAGGCACAAGGCCGTTTTTAATGTGAGGTAAAAACCAGCTCCCCTAAAAGTAGGCAAAAAGGGGGCACTCTGGTTACCAAAAATAATAATTGTCCCAGTATAGAGGGTTTCCCCTCCATTGACTGGTACAAATTATCTTAAGTGCAGCATCTGTCGGAACAGATACTACACTGTGATCTTGTTTATATATTTTATTGAGAAAGAAAAAATTGAACATAACTGTGATCTTTACCAAAAGGCCAAGAAAAGCTTAAAAAGCTAAGAACAGCATCTATTAACAACAGACCTTTGATCTTAACTAGAAAGATCAAGCACAAAAGTGTTACGGACAGACCGACCGACGGACCTACGGAGTGACTTATAGAGTCTCTTGCACGCGACTACCGCGTGTTGTTCGCCTGCGGTGATATTTTCTAATGTCGGAAGATTACCCTAAAGCGCGTGATATTAAAGTCAAAGTTGTGTCTTCTGTGATATAAACGTTGTTTACATTTTAAAATAAAATACGTAATCTTCATTTACGTTGCTTCCATTTACCACTTAGGTGAGGAAAAAATGTATAAAATTCTGATGATGGTGTATATCACCGAAATATTAATTTTAAACAAATAAATATTTGTTTATTTTACATAATATTGCGTTGCAATTTGGCTTGTAAACGTATTTCACACGTCTTATATATATATATATATATATATATATATATATATATATATATATATATATATATATATATATATATATATACTATAAAAAATTCATTGTCTAGTATTTCATTGGAAACAATTGAACACAAATCGCTATTTTTAAACCCATCTGGCATATAGAGGTTTGCTATTCGTATGGACTATGATCAATTCCTATATTTTGTAACCAAAACCTCTCAAATGAAAGGGAAACAAAACCCTTCTGTAAGCAACAATACATGTATTTATTCAAGTGATCTACACCGTTAATCGGGATTTCATAGGGTATCGGAATCGATATCGGAAGCGGAAAAATATGGGCCTAAATTTCTGCTTTCAAAAACGATTCTCAATTGTTTTATCGGGGTAAAACTTAATTTTCTATTGCTGGTACTAATGGACAAAAACGTATGCACCGGATGTGAGGGGGGGGTAGATATGTTGTTAATATGAGCACCACAAGTTCTTAACAAGTTGCCTTTAGAAATGAACATTAAAACGGTATACTTTGTAATATCCGAAAAGAAAAGTAGGAAAAAAAAGGAAAAGTTTCTGTCGCTTTTTATTCTTTCTTTTCTCTTTGCAGTATTTTTATTTTTATAAGTTACTTGCAAGTCTTTTTTTATTTTTTTTTTAAAGAAATACTAGAAATAATCCTGGTCGACTATGTTCAGTTGTTTCTGGCAAAAAGTACGAAAACATTTTGTCAACTTACGGCAAATTACTACAAATTGGCTTCGTTTTAAAAGAGAAATAAATATTTACTTGCCTCACGATTTACAATCAATTATAAAGTATTTGAGATAAAATAGAAAGATTTACTCGTGTCATGGGCGCACCTTCCACAATAAATGGATTTTTACTTCTGTGATAATATATGAACATATCACACCGGTTTTTACGGTAATCAAAGAAAAAAAAAACAAAAAAGACTCCCCAACAACTTTAAAACTACATATTTAGAAAGTTTAAAAGAATCGGTAATTGTATCGAAATCGGAAAAATATTAGAATGGTCTCATTTCTAACACAAACCCTTCTAATAGAGTATTGAAAGATAGTACATTAAGTCGAAATAGGAGAGTAAACTGAATTGAGTGCGAAAAGCAAGAAATAGTATAGTGTTGGTTTAGACCGATAGTAGGTACAGGCAGTAATGGCGGAAAAAAGATCGTGGGACATAGTTTTGAAAGCCGGTTTATCATAATTTTTTTGTAGGTTTCCGACTTCTTTTTGATTGTATTTGAAAGATTAAAGCCTAAAGTTACCCCCAAAATATTTGTATACGTGAAAAAGTTCAGCTAAAATTTGAAATGAAATAAATTCATTGTAAAAATCCCTTGAAAAATAAATATTAGTAAAGTCCTAAGATATTAAATAAAAAAAAACTCGTTTGTACAAAAGATGGCTTAATTAGCCCCCAAAAGCGAGAGATTCTGGCTTCGCTCAAACAGCACAAAACAAAGTGTCTAAGCCCAAAATGTCAGAAACTCAAAAGGCTGTCTGAAAATTAGGTCAGGTACTTTAAAGTAGGTAGGGAGTGCTGGTTTACTTTGAGAAAAAAGTAAACCAGCACTCCCTACCTACTGCACATTCATATCATGAACGTTTGTATCATTTTTACCATTTTTTAAATTTGATTATTTTTCTGTGTTCCTGCTTTTCCATTTATTTAACATTTTATGTTTAAGACTATATATTACGCTGAAACTTACACCTTCATTCAGGCAAGGAAAATAATAGAATCTTACATATAAAATTGCGCGAAAAATGTAATCTAAAAAAAGAAAAACGAAAATATTTTTGCAATTATAATTTTTTGTGTGAAAATATTAAATAAACAATGCTTAATTCAATGATAATATCGGGAGTTTCAGAAATTAATTTCTTTTCGAGTTATATCGAATTCATTAATACGGTCTTTATGGGCTTTTTTCGCAATGTTCCTGAAAAAATTAATGTTTACTGTTTTTATCGTTACAATCAATTCTGTTTTCATAAAAAAGGCAAAAATAAATTAATTCATCTATTTTTACTACTGAAAACCATAACTTTAGTAAAGGTGTTCTTTGTTTAAACAAAATAATACATTTCCACTAAGATTAAAATAAAAATAATAGGTTCATTATATTTCATGATCATTATTTGATAAATACTGAAAATTTCATTAAAATTAGTTGATTTCCTGAGTTTTGGTGAATTTTTAAGTAAAGGAAAGGGTCAAAATGTTTATATATATTGAGCATCGGCTATTTATTTTGCACGTACCTAACCAACAGATACCAAATCTCCATTAGTAGTAAATTTCTAAAAAAAAAAAAAAAATAAAAATAAAAATAAAAAGATTAATAATTTTTTCTCTTGCGTTTAATCATTTATCAAGATGTCTCTCTCGTTGGGTGCCAAGCTATTTAGTAGCTGCTTAGTGACTGATAATTTCTATCGATCCCAACATATTGCTTGAGCGGCAGTCTTTCTGGTCGCTTGTCAACGCAGTCTGGGGGTCATGGTGACAATAGGCATGTTCTATCCAGGTTTCACACTGCACTCTTCACGAGAAAGTAATAAAAAAAACAAACAAAAAACAAAAAAAAACAACAACAAAAAACAACAACAACAACAACAACAAGACAAAACAAAAACAAAAAAGACGTAATCATACAACTACTGAATTACTGAATCAACGTGACGTCAATCGCTAAGTCAGCTTAAAAAAAGTATTAGAAAATTTAAAAACAATACAATCTATATCTATTACTTCTATATCTAAAACCAAAACTATAATATTACTCCTATAAATAATGGATATTTGGTATCTGTCTGAAGTCGAAACTATAATATTACTATATCTTAATGAAGGAAGAAGGACATTCTAGTATGTTTTTTGTTGTGATGATAATTTCTGCCAAGTATTACCTCCTCCTTTTAGGAGAGGATAGTGTGATTTCTTTTCTGCTGTCATGAGACCATTCTCACAGACATTACTCTTGTTTTTAGGAGGCAGTGTAGTATATATTCGTTCGTCATTATATCCTTCCGCCCAGACATTATCTCCTCCCTTTTACAATGATAGTGTAATATCCGTTCTCTACTCATGATACTCTCGACCCAGGAATTACCTTTTCTTTTCATTGGGCGGGGGGACAATGTAATATCTGTCCTGTTGTCATAATACAATCCTACCAAGAATTACCCTCGCCATCATTTTGGTAAGAGATATATCTCTTTTGTTGCTTGGCATTTCCTCATCTTGTCAGGGTAGTGTAGTATCTGTTCTGTTGTCATCATGCATCAGACATTACCTTCTTATTTGAGGCAGTGCATAGTGTCTATAATGTTTCTGAACTTTTGAGATGAGGATTGCGAACCACTGTTTTGTCACACGTTAAAGATAATCTCACATATGAAAATTGGAGGGAGGTGGAAAGATTAATAGCTGGTGAGTATGAAACAAAACTTTTACTGATAAGACGATCACTAATGTATCCCTGCATATCATACATAGACTGTTGAACTTTCAGAATTGAAATTTGTGGGTAGGAAGAGGCTGACGTTCATGTATTATTAGTATAATTAGTCTGCAGAAATGATAGTGATTTTATAATTTATTCCATGACTAGTATTTTCGAAGTACCATCCTTTTATCACGCATCCTTTTTATCAGAAGTTATGTTTAGTATGTCTGTATATATATATATATATATATATATATATATATATATATATATATATATAACTGCTGAATGTGTGTGTGTGTGTGTGTGTGTGTGTGTCTGGTCACGAATAGGCTCCTATATGGTTGACTATTTTAAAAAACTGATTACATATAATGATAGAAGATGTATCGAGACACAGGAATGGTTATGTTTGATCTTGCAAAACGGTGGTTCATTTAAATTGTGGGGTCTACGTTCGCGCCTGGTCCACAAAGTATGGAAATAAAAAATTAAAAAATTAACAAAAAAAAAACGTTTACAAGTGATTTGATATAGATATACATAAGAATACTTTGATACGTATGTTTTAACTTAAATAGGGATGGTATAATAAAATTGTGGGGTCTGCGTTCGCGCCTGGCCTCCATAGAATGGAAACAGGCACAAACTTTAATAATGACTTTTCATATCTATCTGCGTAAGTATACTTTGATAATTATATTTCAGTTCGAAGAAATATGGTATAATAAAATTATGGGGTATTTGTTCGCGCCTGACCTCCATAGAATGAGAATATGTCACAAAGTTTAACAAGGTTTTTTAATATAGATCCACAGAATATTGTGATAAGTGTTTCAGTGTGAACAGGTATGGTATAATAAATTATGGGGTTTATCTATTTTATTTTTTACTTTCATCATATTTTGCTTTGGTTTTGATACCCCAAATTCAACCCAAATTTACAACTCTTCCTTTTCATAACCTATCATACTTTCTTTTCCGTAGGCTGCTTTTGGACCCAGTCAACGACGGGTACTTTTACTAGTATATATATATATATATATATATATATATATATATATATATATATATATATATATATATATATAATGTAAAATAATTACGTATATAAATGAATACGTTTTGAAAGTTGAAAACAACGGATTTTTTAAAATATATAAACAAATTTATTTGAGCAATATGTAAATATATATATAAACATCATTATATTAATACGCTTATCGCTCCGTCCGTTATCATGCTGTGTATCCCTAAAAAAGGAAAGTGGAATATTCCAAAAAGTGGAATATTCCAAATAAACCTTGTCATCCTTCAAAAGGAAATTGAAATATTAAAAAAAAAAAAAAAAAAAAAAAGTGGTGTCGCTGTTGAGGCAAAGCTAATAAACATTATTTGTCTTTCTTGGCCTTTTGTAGTATCTGTTCTTCATGTGCTACATTTCAATTTCTTCTCTCTCAATGGAAGAGAAATCCTTTACGACTGAGACAATTTTTCTTCACGTTAAAAAAACGACCCTGGTGTCTAAATCTGTCCCGTGGGGAGGCATTGTGAATAGGTACTATGTTTAATGTAACAAAGTTTTAATATTAAAAAAGTAACTAGAAAAAGTTATTTCTGATTTAATTACAAAATGCACTGGAAGTGTTACTCCTGATTAATTATAAAATGCCCTGGAAAATGTCCGTTCTGATTATTTTTTTTTTGTTTACTTGCCTCCCCACAAGAGCGGAATTGGACATGAGGTTGGTTAAAAATTTAGGGGGAAACCAGCTCCCCAAAAGGAGCTCTCTGTTCAATAACAAAAATTAGAATTGTATCAGTAATGAAGGATTTCTCCTCCATTAACCAAGACCAAAAAATGGGGGGATTTAAGTCACTGGAATGCTGAAACTGATAGTACACTCAGACATTCATGTTGAAGCAATGGTTACCTAACCCCTAACCGTGTTAATGTTTTTATGTATTACTTTCTAAAAGCTACTGAAACAGTTTATGATTTAAACATTACTTTATTTAAAGTATATTTTAAGCAGTGGGTTACGGGATATGAAGTCAGTCCCGGAAATTACTCAAACCGTTTACGATTTAAACATTACTTTATTTCATATATATTTTTAACAGTGGGGTGGAGGATATTAAATCAGTCCCGAAAATGGGAGAACCCGTTTATGCATTACACATTGCTTTATTTAATGTATATTTTTAACATGGGGTGGGAAATATAAAGTCGGTTCCGGAAATGGCTGCAACCATTTACGTCTTGGACATTATTTTATTTAATGTATATTTTTAACAGTAGGATGGAAGATAAGAAGTCGATCCCGGAAATGGCTGAAAAAGTTTACGATTTATAACATTACTTTATTTCATGTATATTTTCAACAGCGGGGTAGGGATTATAAGTCAGTTCCAGAAATGGCTGAAACAATTTACTATTTAGACATTACATTATTTCATATATATTTTTAGCAGTGGGTTGGGGATATAAAGTCGGTCCCTGAAATGGCTGAAACAGTTTACTATTTAGACAATATATTATTTCATGTATATTTTTAGCAGTGGGTTGGGGATATAAAGTCGGTCCCGGAAATAGCTGAAACAGTTTACTATTTAGACATTGCATTATTTCATGTATATTTTTAGCAGTGGGTTGGGGATATAAAGTCAGTCCCGGAAATGGCTGAAATAGTGTACGATTAAACCATTACTTTTTTTACTGTATATTTTCAACAGTGGGGTGGCGGACATGAAGTCAATCTCGGGATTGAATGAGATGTGCAAATATATACTATCAGAAAGCGTCGCCCAGTATTGAATGAGATAGGTGGAAAACATATAGTAGCAAAATACCCAGCGTCGCCCGGGATCGAATGAGATAGGTGAACGATATATATTAGCAGAATATGCGACGTCACTCGGGATTGGATAAGATAGGTGAAACATATATACTATGAGAATACCAAGAATTTATTTATTTGTTTTTAATGAAATAATCAGCCCATGCAATATACCAAGGTTATTATTTAGGTAAGGGGGAGCGACATAGTGGGTTAAAGTTATGAAAATTATTGTTGAAATTAGTAACATATCCAAGAATTATAAAAAATGATAAAATGTGAGTTACTTGATTGGTGTGTTTGTAATGATATAATAAGCCCAGACAATATATCAAATATATTATATAAGTAGGAGGGAGAGGCATAATGTGGGTTTTTATTTATTATAAAAATTATTGTCGAAATTAGTAAGATATCCAGAATTATGAACAAAGATTAAATGTGAGTTAATCGAGTGTGTGTTTATAATAAAATAATCAGCCCAGGAAATATATCAAAGTAATTATGTAAGTAAGAGAGAGCGATAAGGATGGTTTAAATTATGAAAAATAATTGTCAAAATTAGTAACATATCCAAGAATTATGAAAAATAATATGTTATTTAATGCATTAGTGTGTTTGCAATGAAATAATTAGACCAGACAATATATCAAAGTTATTATTTTAGTAAGTGGGGCGATGATGTGGGTTAAACTGATGAAAAATGATTGTCGACATAAGTAACATATCCAAGAATTATGAAAAATGACGAAATGTGAGTTGTTTGGTGTGTTTGACATGAAATAATCATCCCAGATAATATATCAAAGTTATTATGTTTGTAGTGGGTGATTGATAATGGGGGTTAAAATATTAAAAAATAATTGTCGAAATGTGTAACATATCAGAGAATTAAGAAAAATGATGTGTTTTTTTTGCTTTTTTTACACAGTGATCACCACTTATCAAGGCCCGGAAGCCACTGAGGGATAAGGGTTATTGCAAGTACATTACGTTAGTGTGGAGATTTGATGAAGTGTTTACTTAAGGGGGCGGTTCATTTGGAATTTGTTAACGTTGGACTTGAAGACATCCAAGTTGTAGTCCGGTGGGAAGCAGGCAGACGGAACAGAGTTCCACAGGCGTGGAGGTCTAAGAAATAAGCTTTGTTCATGGAATGTACGTTTTGATTTAGGCACAGATAAAGAGTGGGGGGATTTTTCACAGTGGATTCCGCTAGACGGGTGTTTTTCGTGAAAGTTTGGCGAGGGGGGACCAGAGATTGGAGTTCAGACGAGCACCTGCCATGGAAATAACGATAAAACAAGGATAGGCTCGCAACGTCTCTTCTGTGGGAGAGAGGTTGCAGGGTAGAGAAAAGGGCATCCCCCACTAAGCCACGACGTCTATTTTGTACTCTGTCAAGGCAGGATAGGCTGTTTTTAGCAGCTCCTGCACAGATATGGCAACAGTATTCCAACCTTGGACGTACTTGGCTTTTATATAGATAGAGAATTGCATCAGTAGTGAGATATCTTCTGGAGCGGTAGAAGGATCCCATCATCTTTCCGGCGACCTTGGCAACAGACTTGATGTACGTGTTCCATTTCAGATCAGGAGTAAAGGTCAAACCCAGAAGCTTGTCAAAACACGGGGACTCACCCAGACGAGAGCCATCCATCACAATTGATTCCAGATGGGGATCAGAGCGTTGATGATGTAAGGATAGGAGTTTGGTTTTGGATGCATTAAAGGTAACCAGCCACGTCCTCTCCCACTGAACCACGCGCTCGAGATCAGAGGAGAGAGAATCAGAGAGAACTTTGTCATTTACAGCCTTTGATGTGTTGCCGTAGATGGTCGTGTCATCTGCATAGATGTCAACGAATGGTTTAAGTATGTGTTTAGGGAGGTCATTGATGTAGATCAGGAAGAGAGTTGGGCCCAGGATTGACCCCTGAGGGACTCCAGCATTTATATTGCAGGCCTCCGATTTTTGTCCATCTATCACTACTCTTATGAGCCTATCGGAGAGAAATGATTTAATGATTGAGAAAACATTTCCAGTTATACCGTAGCTGGAAATTTTGTGAAGTAGACCCTTATGTCGAAGGCCTTTGATATGTCAAGAGCAATTGCCCTAGAAAGGAAGCCTTTGTCAAGAGATTCACTAATCCTGTGGGATATAACCGTCAGCACATCTGTGGTAGATCTTGCAGAGCGGAAACCATATTGCATGTCACTAAGAAGGTTGTTCCTGCTGAGGTGGTTGACTATTTCTCTATTTAATATGGATTCCAGCAACTTACTCATAACACACAGGAGACTTATTGGTCTGTATTGAGAGGGAGATGACTTATCACCTGAATTCTTAAAAACAGGGCAAACTGATGAGGTCTTCCAGGGAGTCGGAAAGCACTTCTCCTTAAGGCAGCGCTTAAATAGTTTCGTAAGTATGGGAGCAAGTTCTGGTTGAAGCTTTTTTAACACTATAATTGGGATGCCATCAGGGCCAGTTGCTTTACTGGAATCTAGGTTCTTGATTAGCTTGGCGACCTCATGCACGGATATTTGTATGTTACATAGCGTGTTCTGTGTTATAGGAGGAAATATGGGGAGTTGATGGCCTTCGTCGCATAGGGTAGAATTAGCTGCAAAGTTCTTTGCAAATAGTTTGCCCTTGTCTGACGCTGACGTGATGACCTCTGGTCCATTGATAATGGTTGGGATAGAACGCACACTTCTGTTCAGGATCCTATTTGTTATTTGCTAAAACTGGTGGGAACCAACCCGCTCATCAGCTACCTTGGATTTAACAGACTGGGCATATAGCTCTCTAGCATTTTTTTATTACTCTTTTACAGTGGTTGCTGGCAGTACTGAAAGCAGCTTTAGTCTCAGTGCATCTATTACGTTGGTAGCTATGGAAAAAGTGATTTCTGTGCGCGATAGCAGCAGCACATTCTGGAGAGAACCATGGCTGGCTGTTAGGTTTTTGTTGGAATTTTTTAGATGGTATGAATTGGTCTATGCCTACAATTAACCATTCGGTCAGATCTGATACTATAGAGAACACTTCCTTTTTAAATATGGAGTGCAGAGGTAAATCAGATATGAATGTACGGAAGCTATCCCAGTCAGCCATAGAGTATCGGTATACAGTACGGTGGAGGGGCACTTCTGTTCAGGATCCTATTTGTTATTTGCTAAAACTGGTGGGAACCAACCCGCTGATCAGCTACCTTGGATTTAACAGCTAATTCTACCCTATGCGTATTTCTTTTTTATCTTAACACACGACGGAGTGGTCGGAGGATCCTAGAGGAGAATGAACGGAACATGAACATAGCTCAGGGGAAGTTGAGAGAAAAAGGTCTAGGAGGCTTGCATATTGACCGGGTGTATCGGGCACACGGGTGGGTTCGCGAACAATCTGAGTGAGGTCATAAGCAATGGCAAAATCATGACAAAACCTCCCCTCATCGTCTGTCTTATTTGAATGGGTCAGCCATTCCACGTTATGGGCGTTGAAGTCACCACACATGTGGATGTTAGCCGAGGGATGTGCAGACAGTATGTGGTCTATTTTCTCAGATATGCTCTTAAAGATCCGCTGTTGTGGGGCCGATAGAGGGCAAATATAAATGCAGTGGTGTTAGCAAGTGCAACCCTGAAGCACATATAGGGTAAATTAGGATCTTCTCTAGAGATATCCCTGCCACACGGGAAGCCATCCTTAATGTAGGCACATATTCCATGCCCATGGCGATCTTGGGGGTCAGATTTAGCTGTTAAGTTAGAGTATCCGTTATTTATAAACTCATCTAGGGAAGTGGTCGGCCCTATTCCAGTTTCACTTAGAAATAATATGTTTGGTTTCGTCTCCTGTAATAAGGTTTCAACCTCTGGAAGGTTGGAACGTAGACCCCTGATGTTGGAGAAGGAGACCTGGTAGTAGTGTGAGTTAATTGATAGTTATGTTTTTTATGAAATAATCAGCCCAGAAAAGCATTTTTTTAGTAAGAGAGGGCTACGAGGATGGTTTAAATTATAAAAAATTATTGTCGAAATTAGTAAGATATCCAATAATTACGAAAAATGACGAAATGTGATTTAATTGATTGGTGTGTTTATAATAAAATAATCAGCCTAGACAATATATCAAAGTTATTATATAAGTAAAGGGGAAGAAGATAAGGAGGGCCTTAATTATGAAAAATTATTGTCGAAATTAGTAACATATCCAATAATTACGAAAAAATGATGAAGTATTAGTTAATTGATTTGTGTGTTTATAAGGAAATAATCAACCTAGACAATATATCAAAGTTATTATTTAGTAAAGAAGGAAGAGCGAAAATGTGGGTCAAAATTATGAAAAATGATTGTCGAAATAAGTAACATATCCAAGAATTATGAAAAATGATTAAATGTGATTTCATGCATTAGTGTGTTTATAATAAAATAATAAGCCCAGACAATATTTCAAATTATTATTTTATTAAGAGAGGGCGATAATGTGGGTATAAATTATGAAAAATGATTGTCGAAATTAGTAACATATCCAAGAATTACGAAAAAGGATGAAATGTGACTTGATTAATGTAAGTGTTTGTAATGAAATAATCAGCCTAGAAAATATATCAAAGTTATTATTTTAATAAGATGTGCGATATGGTGAGTTTAAATGATGCAAAATTATCGTCAAAATTAGTACCATACCCAAAAATTATTAAAAATAAAAATGATGAAATGTGAGTTAATTAATAGTTGTGTTTTTTATAAACTAATCAGTCGATACAATATATCAAATTTACTATTTTAGTAAAGGGAGAGGCGATAATGTGGGTTGAAATTATGCAAAATTATTTTCGAACATAGTAACATATTCAATAATTATGAAAAATGATAAAATGTGAGTTAATTGAATGGTGTGTTTGTAATGAAATAATCAGCCCATGAAATATATCAAAGTTATTATTTTAATAAGGGGGCAGTACAGTTTTAATAAAAATCTAGAATAATATGATTGTGCCTTCATTCATGCTGAACAGAACGCTCACAGCATGCCCAGCAACAATATATTGCATAGGAAAAATGCTGTTGTGGAATTTCCACAGGTCCCGCTAGTATATATAAATATATAAGCAAATAAATTTGTTTATATATTTAAAAAAATGCGTTGTTTTCAACTTTCAAAACGCATTCATTTATATACGTAATTACTTTCAATTTTTAACCAACACAACGTTTTGAAAGCAGGTACAGAAGAAAAAACATTTCTTTCCTAATATATATATATATATATATATATATATATATATATATATATATATAATTATAAAACTCAAATGACCTTGTAACGAGTGATGTAACCCACTTTCCGGTTTACGACATTCGGTTGCGCATGCACGCATAAACATTAACCCATAACAACGTAAATAAATAAACACAAATCACTTCTTTTACAGATTTTGACCCGCGCACTGAAATATTAACGTTATTTAGTTTGAAATACAACTAAACAACTTTAACCCGTTGACAAACATAAGAACAATTGTAGTAAAGCCAAGATTACTACTACTACTACTACTACTACTACTACTACTACTACTACTACTACTGCTACTACTACTCTCTATCCGTCTCCTTTCCTTCCTTCCTTCTTTTTTATTTTTTGTTTACATTTCTAGATACAAAATAGTTGTGTGAGAACAGTGAATTTGTTGACATATTTACTAATCTGTTTCAATATTAGTTTTATTTTATTTTATTTATTTAGGTTTTGTTTTGTTTTTTGCTTCAGGTTTTATTAATTATTTTTTTTTTAGATTTTAAGTTTTTATAACTTGGTTGGAGGATTCCAATATGGGTTTTCCATTCTTATTTTTTCATCGGTAGGTTCATGAGCGTTTTTTCTGCTAAATGACTTTTGTCGGCGTTCGAATCGTAGGAAAATGATGTTTAATTTTCGATTTTCGAGCGATTATTCGGAAAAATAGGTAACTTTACACGAATAGGGAGGATTTTTTTTTCATTTTTGAGTGATCCATCCGTGATTTTTCATTTTAATATACTTTCATAGAAATGTTTCTGTTATGTAAAAAAAAAAACAACAACCCTATTTTCTTTACGTCAAAAGTGTCACGCTCATACATGAATTCCATAGCTAATATAACATACAGACCCAACGGGTCATGGATAGTCTAGTATATATATATATATATATATATATATATATATATATATATATATTCTCCATTTTTAATACATATTTCTTAAAAAAATATTTATACATTTTCTTCTACACTACCAACATAAATAAATAACCCCGAAAATATGCTTTTTTTTTAAATTGCGTTACAAATAAATAATCAACGCGACAATAAAACGTATTGTTTTACTGTGTACGTTTTCAGCGTCCCAGTTGTTTTATTTCGCGTTTAAATTAAAAGATATATCAAAATTTGAATTTAACTTTAAGTATTTAGGTATCTGTTCAGTGCACATTTACCTATAAGTATGGCACACAACTTTATAATTCAATTGCTGTAAGTTTTTTTTTAAATAATCAATTATAATAAACAGAACGACTCATAGAAATCTATCTATATTCTTTTTCACTTTAATATACTTTCATAGAAATGTTTCTGTTATGTCACAAAAAACTATTTTAGTATATATATATATGGGTGCATGTAGTCTAGATAAATTTAGAGTACACGTGTATGTATATGTCTTTATAATATATATATCTTCTATCTATCTATCGATACTCCTATAAATTCGGTTTTCTTTTGTGTGTATTGATATTCATATTGAAAACCCTCTTTTCTATTTATTTAAAAAGAAAATACAATTTTCTTATATCTTGGTTGTGAAATTGCATTCACTAGCAAACGATCTAGCTAATTTGCATATTCTTTTAAACATTCATTTTAATTAATTCACTATTAGTTGCTTCGGTTTTTTTAATGGGATAATCATCTTTAGTTAACTATTACCTGTAATTATATTTATGCAGATATTCTACATGATTTATACTTGCATAATATTTGCGAAAAAAGTTTATAGTAAACACAAAATTGTTTCCATATATATTTATGTATACGTATATATTTTTGTTAAACAAATCTATCTATCTATCTATCTATCTATCTATCTATCTATCTATCTATCTATCTATCTATAAAAGTGAACGAGTCTGTGTGTCTGTCTGTGTACGTTTCCCTACGCAATAACTCTATCAATTTTTAGTTTACAGACTCGAAATTTGATATACAGGGTACTGAGATTTGGGAAAATCTATGTGGTCGGTTTTCGGCCAGAAAGTTGGCTGTTAAGGGGTAAAAGTTCATGATTTGACCTTTGAGAACTCTACCAAAGTCCTCCGACAATTTTGGGTCTAAACACTTGAAATTTTAGATATAGGTTCCTTGGATATGGATCTAACGGAATAACTTTATTAGAGCTCTAAACGATAAATATCAAGGGGTCATAATAGGGGTCAAATTAAAAAAAAATTGACCGTTTTTTTTGCTCAGTATACACCTCACACCCGGGCAACGCCGGGTACCCATGCTAGTATATATATATATATATATATATATATATATATATATATATATATATATATATAAAAGTGAACGTGTCTGTGTGTCTGTATACATTTCCTGAGATTTGGGAAAATCGATGTGATTGGATTTTAGCCAGAAATTTGGCGATTAAGGGATCAAAGTTCACGTTTGACCTTTGAGAACTCTACCAAACTCCTCCGACAATTTTGGGTCTACGCACTTGAAATTTTAGATATAGGTTCCTTGGACATGGATCGAACTTAATGACTTGATTTGAGCCCGAATTGAGCGACGGATTTTACCAAGATCAGTATCGTTTTAAAGTTCGACCTTTCCTACGACAAATATCGAAAAATTGGCTAAAAACATTAATATTTTCCCCTTCAACTAGGCACTTTTCTACGGGGGGGGGGGGTTACTTTTTCCGTGGATATTTTTAAAAGTTATATTCTCCTTTAGATTGTCTAGCCTTAATTTAAAAAAATGTCGCTTCCCGTTTTGCGGTGGTCGTAACGGCATAAACGTAAGGTTTTACCTCGTTCTTTTCCTCCTTTGCGGTACGGGTTCGAGCAACGCCGGGCTGATATGCTAGTATATATATATATATATATATATATATATATATATATATATATATATATATATATATATACACGCATGTACTCTAAACTTACCTGGAGTATACGCATGTACTCGAAATTTATTTTGAGTATTTTTATAAATACAGATACATATGCATATACTCTAAATTAATCCACACACACACACACACACACACACACACACACACACACACACACGCACACACACACACACACATATGTATAGGGTCGTTTCAAAAGTAATGCATGTTATTGTTTAACTAAAACAAAAGTTGAAGGGCTACGACGACGGGAGTGGTACTATTAAAACAGACGACCTTTTGTGCTCCAGAATTTTATTTTCTACATAGGTACCACTATTCTCAATGCACTTTAGCCAGTATAGGAGTGGTTGTTGTTCTTAGGTGTTTGGGGTTCGGCACTGTGAAATCGAACCTATCTCATAACAGTGCTGACGTGAACTGCATAATAAACGTTCAACAATCGCGCGTGTCTATTGATCGGTTTAATTTTTTTTTTTTTTTGCATGGAGAAATTCAATGACGCATTTCTTTTTCTGATGCGCATCTATGCCATGGGTGCCCTCTTTAAAGTTTCACACAGTCAATATCTGCAACAGAGAGGTAAAATTTTCAGATCATTAATGCATAACTGCAGTCATCATAACTATGCCATTTGCAATCCTCTCTGATTCACCCTGCTAGAATAAAAAAAAAATAGGAGGTATTATTTCTCTCTCTCTCTCTCTCTCTCTCACACACACACACATACACACACACATATATTATTCCCACAACAGAACATATTAATCTACAAACCGATTGTATACAAGACATATGTACGGTTTCGGCATAAAAATGACCGA